>NW_019392952.1:0-181132 GCF_000648675.2 Cimex lectularius | reverse complement strand
GAGCTGTTTGTCGGCTTTTCCTCCTTTGTATAAATCGTAGGCCGCCTAATATCACAGAAAGTAGGACTTGTTGGATCAGAGCTAGTAAGTGACAATATATAATACAAAACAGAAGCGGCAACGTCGCTGAGCTACCAAGTCGGTGATCTGACAAGTGTTGTAAAATATATGTGGAGCATAAAAAGATTTAATTACATATTCAGCAGCGGTAACTCAAGCTGATCAAAATGAACCAAAAATATTTTTAGAAGATTAATTGTAGCGTTATATATACGATTGCAAAGAAGTACCTACTAAGTGTTGTTAAAAATGGATGAGCCGCTAAGTGTCATAAGACATATATATATATATATATATATATATAATGCATAGTTAGGTACTTGAAGACAAATAATTTTATAAGAAATTATAGAAATTGAAAGTGCGATGCGGGAAAGAATTATGAGTTATGAAAATTATAAGTAGAGTTACCAACCACTAATTCGAAATCTCGATTGTTTGTTGACACATGCCGCTGATAGGCGCTCCTAACAGTAACTAGTCAACTCCCAGTTTGATGAAAGCTATGATTCCAACGGAAAATAACAATTCAATATTACTTGAACACTTGACGAAAAATCTATTTGGGCATTTTTTCCGATACAACAAAAAGTATTCGATATAGTCTTGTATCGAGTGACAATATTCGATACTGAACTGGGCCTGATGTATCCTGTATAATCTTTTTCCAAAAAAAGGTAAAAACTTAAAACTAGATTAAAAAATGTTAAACAGGTATTTTTAGGTTTTTTTTTACAGCGTCTTTGGTTCAATAGAAATTCAGTCGGGTATCTAAAAAGGACAACCTTTATAGGATAACATTTATAAACTGAGTGTTTCCGTAGAAGACTTCATCTCTTTCTAATGTAGTCTTCTATAATAGGCCAGGTGATGTACTGCCACGTTCAACCGGAGCAATTTCCAATACACTTAAAACTATATTATCATCAATCTTTCTAACACACGCAAAAATGTAAAAAAATAAAAAATAATAATAAAAAAGGCATTGTTGTTTAGAACAAGCTCGATGAAGCACTAAAAAAATATATAAACTTAAAAATAAAAACTCGGACATTTGAATTTATTTCTTTATTACACAATATTAATTACTTGCTGTTTACGTTTATAGAGTGTTACTTTTACATTCTTTAGATAAAAAGTCAATAAAATTTCATCCTTACCAGAAACAACTTTTCGAGTAAGTTAATTGGTTTTTTAAATTGTTTTCTTTGATGAAACAACAAATTTCAGTAAAAAATATTTATATATTTTTTAAATTAAAAGCTTTTAAGTAGGGAAGATCTCGCTCGGGCAGACGCTTTGACAAACTTTGGACGTAGCGTCCGTTACCCAGTCCTCGTGCCACTACGCACCCAAATTTCCTGGGAACCAAATTTTAATACATTTGCGAATTGGAAGAAAGTTGTGAGAATCGGTTCCGTTGGGTATCATCGTCCAAACATTCATGAAAGAAAATCCTAAATCATCTTTAAGAAATGCAGTAAATGTACTCGATATTTTGAAATCTAGTGTCCATCGAGTAAAAAAACGCATAGGCGTAAGTTAATATTTCTTTTATTTTGGTTGTTTTGGTATCCTAGGTTCTGTTTTAGCAGGTTTTATTTATTTGTTTCAAATTGATATCAAATGTTTGATTGCGTATTCTTCTGTAGCTCATATAGGTATAGTTATTTGTGGCTTGTTTACTTTTAATTTGGGAGGGTTGTTATGCTCTTTCATTTTAATATTATGTCATGAATTGTGTTTTTCAGGACTGTTTGTATTGGCTAATATTGTGTATGAACGTTCTCACATACGTAGATTGTTTATTAATAAAGGTCTTTCTTCAATTATGCCTTCTATGAGTTTGTTTTGGTTTTTCTTAAGAGCTAATAATATGTAATAGATCATAACGCAAACTTTCAATAAGATCCTCCCTCTTTTACCCAGTTTTAGCACTTTTTATCCACAGGGTTAAATTTAGGATCAAGATGTATAAAATGAATAAGGAAGCAAAAAGAATATTAGCACATATATTAGATATAAATAATACCTAGAAACAGATCACATTAGAATAAAGTTGGCGATTAGTATCTTTATTGATATATTATTTTAATAATCATTGAGATTTATATGAAAATCTGTATAATTTTACGCCATATAGGGTTTCTCTCGTTCAAGACTTCCGGCAAACCAACTATGAATGAAGGATTATGTTTTTGGCATGTTGAGAAATGTTAATGGAGAATATTTCTGAATACCTTAAATCCCGTAACCTATATTTTCTGAACTGATGAGTCCAAATTTACAAAATTTAACAGCCGATCTTTGGATAAATACCCGCTGCTCTACCACTTTAGCTAACGTGACTTCAATTCACTCGGACACTAACTTCCCATCTTAACCCCACCTTTTTAATTTTCCTTCCTTTGTCGCCGAGAATCAAATAGATCGTGGGCCCGTCGGTGCAGGTCGTGGGTTCGAATCTCGCTTCTGTCACTGACTTTTTTTTAAAATCTCAAAACAGAATATAATTGAAAAGAATTTATTTGGTCAAGCGGACCACGAAACCTAATAAAATGTAATAAACTTTAAAATAACATTGAAAGTATGAAATATCCCCCGAAATTCTATTCAATCTAATTGTACTTGTCATTGCCATTAAAAAAAAATCTAGTTTAATGTATCAATACTTAGTAGATCTTATTTGTACAAATAAAGTCCATACTCAATTACCTATTATTGTGAAATTAAAAAATAGACAGCTTATTTTAGATCCCAGGGAAAAATGGGTGGTTATCATTTAAACTTTTTTCTATAAGTCTTCGTTTTCGAGACAAGTGGGTTATCTACTATTTTTTTGCTGTATAAACTGACATGATGATTAATATCATAACTAAGAGTTTTACCTCTGTGGTGTTTTAGTTTTTACAGGACTTTTCCCAAAGAAAAAATATTATTTCTTGTCAATGTTAAACTGTCGGATATATTCAATGGAAATAATAGAAAAGGCGTACAGAAGTGACATAATAACATGTCAACAGCTAGCTTAAGACTAAGGATTTTGGAGGGGGGTGCTGCTGATTCATGGCTTACGAGAAAAGTCAGACCCGCTTGACATAGCTGAATTGCAGGCTATAGCATATACCTGACGATATTCAGACTTGCAAGGCCGTTTATTTTCCGCTAACATTTTTAATAAGAAAGAGTTTTTTATTATTGTGGGTGAATATTGAATTATTTTAAAATTGACAAGTCTTTATTTCGTACAAAATTTATTTATATTCCAGTTATTACATTTAAAAATATTGTATACAAAAACAACATATTTAAATAACGTTTAAAAGAGTCTGTTCATGATTTGTCTAATGCGAAATTGATAAATTCCAATATCACAGTTCAGACTGTAAACTATGTTTATGAACAATGTTATCTATGTTGCACAGTAGTTCAACTTTGTTTCTGGCTTGTTTCGGAATTGTTTCAGTGTAACCGTTTGTCCCTGCTCCCCGTTAAAATAGAAAACCTTGGCAACATTTGCAAAATGCTGGATGTGCTTACTCCATTGGTTAAGTATAATTCTCTGATTAGTTTCAGATTAGGGGAATGAAAAAAAAAACTCAGAGTAGTCGACACGATATCCTTGTCTCTAGAAAACAAACAATACTGCTCAGCCGTATTTCTGGTCGTTACGGAAGCATTTGTCCGAGTATGTATCCCGGCCTCCTCTAAGTTAAAACTTATCCTACCTCATTCCTATTATCTTATCGTAAAATCCTTCCTCTCGGATCCATGGTTTAAAGTAAGAATCGGCACCGATTTTTCACCTATCACGCCAATCAAAGCTGGAGTTTCACAAGGAACTATCCTAGGCCCAATCCTCTACACCATCTACACTGCTGACATACCCACACATCCAAACACACAAATCACAACCTACGCGGACGACACCGCAATCTTATCAACACAATCCAATCCTATCCTAGCAACAGAAGCACTCCAAAAACACCTGAA
This sequence comes from Cimex lectularius, assembly GCF_000648675.2. NCBI lineage: Eukaryota > Metazoa > Arthropoda > Insecta > Hemiptera > Cimicidae > Cimex > Cimex lectularius. The sequence goes on along the minus strand of NW_019392952.1, from coordinate 177,079 downwards.
CCTCATTACTAACTGGTGCAATCTGTGGCGGATCAGGCTAAACGAACAAAAAAGCCAACAAGTTTACGCTCAAACGTCAAACCAGTCCCCATTTACAACAAGAGAATACCACCGTCGAACCAAGTCCGCTACCTTGGGCTTTGCTTAGATAGTAGACTTATTTACATTACAAGATTAAAACGGCAAGAACTTAACAAAAGATATGGACTGCTCAGACACCTACTTGGACCAAAATCAAAACTAAGCATACGTAACAAACTAACCGCTTACAAAACACTCATCAAATCTAGCTGTGGGGCTCGGCCAAATCTTCCACTATCCAACGAATTCAATCTTTTCAATCTAAAGTTCTACGCCGTCTCCTCTATGCTCCCTTCTATGTCACTAATCAAACCATCCATAAAGATCTTAAAATCCCTTTCGTGAAAGATCTTGTCCGAACGCGCTTCTTCACTTTCCACTCTAAACTATCCCTTCACCCTAACCCACTAGCCCTAACTCTTTTTTCAACATCTCACCCCTACAATCCTCCGCGCCGTTTAAAACGACGATGGCCTCGTGACCTTCTATCTAACCGAATTAACTTTAACCCTCCCCCACAAAATTAAATAAAAAAAGAGTTCCAGCACTGGTTGGTTTCTCTCCTCACTGCCTCCTGGTCTGACAGGTCTGTCAGATTTGTTTATAACTAAACTATTTGTGCAATGTATATTTTGTACAAATTGCAATAAATAAAATACTTTAAAAAAAAACTAAAAATGTACAAAGATGATTTGCAACCATCAAAGCATTCCCTTATGGTGATCGATGTTCTGGAGTGGCGTTTCCTAGAACGCTCGCACCGGATTTGTCGTTGCGCGGGGAATATCTCTAACTTCACAGAGGTACTTACAATACATAATCCAAGAACATGTAGTGCCATTTGCCCCCCCCCCCCACATCAGTGAGAGATTCTTGTAATGCAGGATAATGCCAGACCCATAGAGCACGTATGACCTGAATGAAAGTGAATTCAGGGCTTGCTGTGGCCAGCTCAAAGTACAGATTTGAACTTAATCGAACACATTTTGAACTAACTTGTGACAAATACTACGGCGAAACCCTGGTCCTAACTCCCTAGTAGATTTGGAAACGGCTGTTTTGGCTGAATGGGAAAGAATTCCACAGGATTTTATCAGATTTCTTTTCCAAGGAATGCAAAGGCTTTTTACGACGACATTTGTGTCATAGGGTACTAATCGATATTACTACTTTCTCGAGTATATTAAAGGCGGCAAATTTTTTTTAACACTTTTATTTGTTTTTTAATTTTCTTTTTTCATCAATAATTTTTTTAGAACTAGGTAATGAACATTTTCTTTTCAAATCTCTTATTTTTAAACTATTCTTTCATCCTAACCCACTACCCCAAACTCTCCTCAACGCCTCACCTTGATGATGTCCTCGTTACCTTCTATCTTAACCCATCCAATTAAATAAAGAGAGCGCCAGCACTGGTTGGTTTCTCTCCTCACTGCCTCCTGGTCTGACAGATCTGTCAGATTTGTATGTAAATATATATATTTTATACAGATAACAATAAATAAAGTAAATAAATTACATAATTTCATTAAAATTTAAGGCTGCCTAATTTCAACTAGAATGATTGTCTTGAGTCTTTCAAGTAATAGAATAAGACATGCCCATCATCATATTACCCAAAAGCATTATTTTTTTTCTTTCCCATAAATATCAATGCAGTTTTAATTATAACTTAATAATATTCAGTTTGAATTGACCCAAATATTTTTGTTTGCATAATTTGAATGCGGTAGAATAAATGGGGTCTGGCAGCAAGTCCCAGGCCTTTTGCGACCATTCTTTTTTTTATCGGCGCGGAATTCGTCCACAAAATATGTAGCTTGGGTTTTGGCATAAAAACTATTCCATTAATAAATTGCTCGGGCAGACGGCTCCTTTGTAAAAAAATATTTTACCCTTATAAATGTCTTTTATGTAGGTTCTAAGATCTCTTCTACTCAATTTTATAGTAACTCAAACAAAAACCTACAAAAAAAGATCAATCCAATTCAAGCCATCGAATAAATATTTGGAACTTTTATATCTAATCGAGCTTTCTTGACTTGGGGAAAATCGTTTGATCGAAAGATAACATTGACAAAGTAAATGGACATAGCCTTTGGCGATTAAATATTAGCCTTATAATGATTATTTTCAAGCCCAATTATCTTTTTCTTAAAAACCCTTTTTATTATAAATTTTCACTTCTCAATTTATTATTATTACGTTAACTAACCACTGTAATCATAGTTTAAGATTTAAGATTAAGTAAGTTGCATAAATAAATGCACTGTGCACAGTGTAATACCTAAATGAAATACAATATAACTTATTTAAATTTTATCATAATAACAAATAATAAATTAATTACAATAATTGCTTTGGTTAATAGGACAAATTTTCACACACACACACACACACACACACACACACACACACACACACACACACACACACACACACACACACACACACACACACACACACACACACACACGCACACACACGCACACACGCACACACACACACACACGCGCGCGCGCACACACGAGTAAAACCTATCATTTCCATTTCTCGCAAACCACCGGCAATTTCCAGCTTTTGTACTTTACAGTAGATTACAGGAAGTCTTCGAGAATCGACTACCTCGGATGTTTGCTTCCCGGGGTCAGACTTCGGTCATATCCGTCCAGCCACCGAGTTTGGGCTCCGGGGACTGCAAAAGCAACAATCACCACCCAACGCATGCAGTTCTTAAATTCAAACCCATTCGTACTCTCCTTCATACGTAATTTCATTATTTCCTTTTTACATACCAATCATTCAATTAGGATGGTAGAGCACTTGATATTCCATCTTTCTCCCTCCACACGTATTATATAACTAACCCAATTGAGGGTCGATTAGCTTTCTTACACTACGCATTCGCGCCAATAAATACACTCACTCTCACTACACGCTATGTAGACAAAACTGAAAGAAGTATAAACAATAAAACAACCCTGTTTCCTCCAAATTCAGAACAGAGGACCCAAATACTCGCATCCGTGCTGAAATAAGATTCTCATATTCCATTCCTACACGCTCTGTATACAATAGCCAAAACACTGTTCAATTAGGTGGGACACATCGGACAACCTTGCTCTGCACACGGAGCACATACGCGGTCTTTGGCCCAAATGTGTCTGTGTGTCGACCTAGACTGGCCTTTCCTCAATCTAGTGAGGATGACGCTTCTTCGAGTCGATCCTCCGAGGGCCACCTATGCTCTTCTTTTATGCTTCTCTGCTGTTCCGGCCCACCGACGCTGCTAATTTCTTTTAATCGCCTTTTGGCACAGATGAAATCGTTCATAAAAAAGCTAAATAATAAAGCTAAATTTCATTTTTACGGGTTCATGGTGGTTAATGTTTAAAGAGCCATAAAAATTAATCGACTTTGTTGTCGGCATTTCTAATATTTAATAATCAGCAAACACTGTGTTAGTCGGTCTAGTGTGTGTGTGTGTGTGTGACTATATATATATTTCAAGTATGAGACGTATGAGACATAATTATTTTCAGTATATTAAACATATGGTTTCTCCAACATGTGTATCATGTGTATTTCAAAAACTCTAATAATATTACACAAAAGAACAATTTAAAACCACAGACAAAATTTATTCGGAATAATATATTCACAATGAAAAGAGGGGTAGCTTATTGCGCTTTGTGCCACGGCGTGATCGAAGACATTCTTGACGCGTGTCTATGCAGGAGCATGTGCGGAAAGATGCTTCACGCCAGGTGCGCACACGGTATGTATAAACCGCCGAATAATAGCTGGAAGTGCAGAGCCTGCCAGTACAACGGGAGAGTCAACGTTAACGAAAAGTTTGTCGATGTCCTGAAAAACGTCTTGAAAGCAGTCGCGACTCAGCGCAAAGAAATCGAGCGACTAGAGAAGGAGGTGGAGACACTGAGAGAGATCACCAGTCTTAACAAAGCGTCAGTGGAGAAGGAGTTCATGAACACATTAAAAAGGTTCATCAGTGACGATTCTGCTTGCACGCAGCAGTCTGGTGACACCGTCAGAAAGAACCAACAGCCGACAGCGTTATTTGGTGACAGACCGTTTTGGAAAAAGGCGAACGGCCTCGACTGGTCAGATAATTTCCCCGACCATCTCAAACACGTTTATTACAATTCTATTTTCAAACCTTTAATCGCGAAAAGTATGGTGGACCAAATTTCTGCTGGAGGCAACCAGTTCGAATTCACCGATAAAGACGAGCGCAATGAAGAAAACGCAAAGAGAAAACTCGGATTGTTCAAATCTCCTCTTCCAAACATCTTAGAAGATCATCTGGAAGACGTTTGGTTCCACTTCGAACAAAACAAGGAGAACATAGATCCGAATGCGATTTTCAATCTTTTGAAAGTGTTTTTTCCCAGGTTCACGACGTTTACCACGAAAATCGATACAGCAGGATGCAAGAAAAGGTTCAAAATCGGGGTAAGCCTGAGACCATGCTCACAAGACACATGCAGATAACAGCATCGATATGTTTTCATTTGCAGACGGGTGGCCGAGATCGTGCCATTCTTCATCCACTAAATTTAAACCTATTTTCAATATATAAAATGTTTCAAAATACGTGCAATTTGAATTATGATTGAAAATGAATTGATTGCAAATTGAATTATGAAATGTAGCAATAATTTAGATTCAGTTCTAAAATAGTTTGTTTTGAAAACTAAGACAACATGTGTAACAAGACGTTTTACGCATATGTTCTAATATTCATCAAATATTGTTTTAATGGTTTAACATAATTTGAAATGCATTTGCCTCTTACCTGAACACAATGTTTACTCTTTACTTACATCGTTACACGCACACATAACGCCGTACATGGACTTAACGAGGAATACACTCCCCCATCCCATTATCCCTCCTTCTTACAGCTTTTTCATCTTCTGAGGTTTATTAATCCCAATAACACAAAAAAGCTCCAGACTTTTATCTTATTATTTTAATAACACCACAAAAAGGCAATTCATTACATATCTACTCACTCCTGTTCTTTGTAAACCTGCTTCCCAAAAACACTAATACATTAAACCACTGCATGCAGCACAATAAGTCTACTAAGCATATTGGAAAATGTTAAAAAAAAGAAAAGCACCTGTCAAAAATATCTTCCAATACAAAATCACAAAATATAATTACTTGACATTTGCAGAATCTACATGTGCCATCTTGGATTATTCCAATTTTCTTTAGATGTCCATTTAATCTACAGTGTCCTGTCAGGTTTCGCAGTCTATTCCTGCTTCCTTTGACACATTCTGTGATTTCTTTCTTGCCAAAGTTGGTTAGAAGATTCTTGGATTGTCTATGTCCAATAAGTGAATTCCAAAGTTCGCTCATTTTCTTTTTGTCCTTCTGTCTGAGATATTCGTTAATAGTGTGTATTCCTATTCCACAGAAGGGATTAATCGGTTATGTAAACATATTTAATTTTCAAAGGGTAGCTTGTTCTAGGATTTTTTATTTTATTTTATTATTATTATTATCATTATCATTATTTTTTGGCTTTTTATAACGACGAAGTTTTACTTATAATTGAAAGATTGATTTTTGTTAAATAAGGTGTTGAAGGATTTTCGTTTTGATGAAATAAATTTCTGTTAGAAATTTTTTTAAAAGTGCTGAAGGTGTGTATTTTTCATTTTTTGAGCACCCATTTGAACATGATTTATCGAAATTTAGTCATGACTAACTATATTGTGACTAAATTAGTCATGCCTCTATTTAATTACTAGTCATGACTAATTTAGCCATCAATCACATATGGCGATCAATGACTAAATTAGTCACTTACTACTAATCATGACTAACGGTCTGAGTGATCAATCATTAATCATTAGACATGACTCATTTTTGCCCAACACTGATGTCAAGAAGTGAGGTTGTACATGTACACAGCATCTTGTGTCATCAGTTTTAAACCAAGAAGTCCTTCACGACTTGCCGATAAACATTCCGACTTAACTCTCATAAATAACGTTATAACACCTTAGTGAAGCCGATGTGAACTTACGGACTGGAAGCATGGGTTTATCCAAATATTACAATATCCATCGCTTTCAAATTACCCAATCCATAATCCACAAAACTAACATACAGAACTAAACATTTCTTTTTTTCCAAGATCCTTGTAATCATTTCCTGTTATCGCTTTCATAGCCCCCAGCTAACATAAATCCTCAAATCGACAAATGGCTACGAGATCTTATATCCAATAATATTGATACTAGTCTTAGCTAAAGATACAACATTGAGGAATTATTTAAGTACTGTCAATGGGTTGTTTATCCATTCTTGTTTTTAATGGCATATATTTTTTTCTCATGGTTGTTTGTTACCCAATTGAAGTTGTAATGTATCGCAAATTTAAAAAAAAAAAAAACTTGAACGACTTTTATAGGTTGAATGATGATAAACGATAATTTGTACATATCCCGAATTGTTCGTTGACTTAGAAAACTTTAAAAACTAATTAATGTATTTAACTGGTTTTTAGAAAACTTGGAAAGATCGATTAAATCTCAATCTTGTAAGTTAATCCCAACGGCCATCCATTCAGGTTAAAATTAATTCTTAATCTGTACTGTTCCAAGCCCTATTAAATAATGGCACAGAAGGCCACTCAGGCAAAATTAGACAAAATTTCTATTTATTACAGATAAAATGTTGTTTTAGTTAAAAATAAATATACAGGTGGGAGTTTATAATGCTTACTCAATTCAAGCTACTAAAAAATGAATGCGCTTTTGATTCTCTTCTATTTCGGGTGCATGCATGACCACATGTCCAACCGCACACCGCATCTTGTATCATCAGTTAGCTACTTATATTTTGTGTATGTGTGAATGTATTACTCTGAATGCATCCGCTAGGGGGAATAGATTTTGTAAAAGAGATCAATATTCTAATTTTGATCCAAATCCTTGTACGCAATAGTTTTTTTTATACATATTGTACAAATTAATTCTTTGTATTATTTAATTGAAAAGTGTGGCAGNCACAAACCCCAAGATTTTGGACCATTTTATCTTGGGGAGTGATTTGGCAATGTCCTCTCCTTCAAAAGTTTCATATCTATCCCTGGCAAACCTATCACATTCTGCGAGGTAGTGTCGAGCCGTTTCTTCTTTTATTTCACAGAAGCGGCAAAAGGGGTCTGGCAGAATACCCATTATGAAGAGGTGGCTTCTCAAGGGGCAATGGCCCGTTAGGGTACCTATCAGCCTCCTAATTCCCCTCCTTGAGTTAGAGAATAACCATTTCGATTCTTTTAGTTTGATTTCCTTCACAAACTCCTTCGATTGCCTATGTCCGGCGGACAGAATCCATTCTTTAAGGAGTTGTTTCATGCCCCAGCAATTGATACTCTCTTTCGCTGTGCTTATAGAGTGGGGTAATACCGGTTGTGGCCCGACAAACGCAGTATTTGAGCCTTCTTTGGCCAGGCTGTCCGCCTCTTCATTGCCATAGTGTCCCTTATGAGCCGGTATCCATATGAGGGTTACCCTATTATCGTACCTGGTAGTAATCTTATTATAAGTTCATCAATTTCTTCCACCAGCCTAGATGTTGATAGCTCTTTTTGTAATGACTTAAGACTGGCCTGACTGTCGGAAAAAATTCTAATATCTTTTCCCTTAATCTTGTTATCCATGAGTGTTCTGCAGCAAACATTGATGGCCCAGACCTCCGCCTGAAAGACTGAGGTATTATTACCAAGAGGGGAGGAGATGCTGATCTCCTTAATGAGTGAGCCATCGGTGAAGCAGTCTAGGCTACGATGGTCATCATCCGCACTATAGTTATAATCACAGGGAGTAAATACCTGAATGTGCTTTTTCCCTAAAGGTGTTTTAACCTTTTTATCGCTAACACTTAATACTTGGTTGTTGACCTTACTCAATAAATGTAGAATTTTCGAGTGACCTATATTGTTTCCCTTATGGCTCCAGCTGCCTTCACTAATTAATCTATAGCGGCTGGTTAGTGCTCTAACCTTAACCTCTATGTGTAGAGGTGTAGTATTGGTTATAAATAACTAAATAAATAAATATATATATATATATATATATATATATATATATGTGTGTATAACTAATTTCCCATGGTATATGAATCGATTTCTCTCAATGAACACAGGCCTAAAATATGGTTCTATTTTCTGCTCACAAATGTTTATCTACATATTTATTTTAATGTATTTTAATGGAAGAAGGAGTATTATTTGGAAAGCGTTCGGTGAAATTATTTTCGCGGAGGATTTACTGCTGTTTTCTAAGTCTCAAAATAATCGATATTTTGGAAGTATAAGTGAAGAAGTGGATTTTATCAGTAAATATGTAGGAATCAAACTTAATGATTTATTTAAATTAATTAAGGTTTTTAGTTGAGATAAAAAAGTCAGTGTCACAAGAGGGATTCGAACCCAGGACATTCAGCTAAATACGCCGCTGCTTCAGTCAGTCAGTCAGTCAGTCACGATAGCTCAAGTGGAAAAGCATCGTCGTATCTAGCCGAAGGTCGTGGGTTCGAATCCCGCTTGTGACACAGACTTTTTTATCTCAATTAAAAACCTTAATTAATTGAAAGATATCAATTGGTCAAACGGGTAGCGTTTCTCAGGGTAGCGACTTCGGTCTTCTAGAGTTCTCACTATGCACTACGACATCCCGACACAATTGCTCTGGTATATACGCTGATGTGATCTAGCCAACAATTTCGACCCCGTTACGTATCACGTACAATTTCTAAAACAATGATTAACACAAAATAGCGAATCAAACTAAACACCTCAAAATCCAAAACTTAACTTTCAATTTCTCTCCAGTCTATAACCTCACCCATTCCAACTAAAAACCTCATCCTGTTGTAGGTATTTTTGAAAGGTAATTCAGGGTCTTTGTCAAGAAATCATACAAAAATATTGTAATTACTTCTTGACGTTTTCGTCGTGTTTAGGATACGTTAATGTACATTAGGTACCGTACCTTTTGGGAATAGAATATGAATGAAGTAAACTGGAGGACGGTTCTTCTTTTCACGGAGAGTAAAATTAATGTAAATGGATTTGTTTTGATTTTAAATGGTAATTATTTTCCCTTAAATCCAAGTCTCTAATAGTGTAATTGAAGGTTCGAGTGGAACTGACATGATTGCTGTTTCGTCTGCAAAGGTCAGTCTAATGGTTTGAGGATGGCTGGGAGCTGTGTACACCTGGTAAAGTGTGTGGGGACAAAGTGTGTTACCTTGAGGAACACCACCATGGATAGGGAATAACTGGGGGTAACTGCGAAGTATTAAATATTGGACGGAATTATGTCTTCTTTTGGTTTAGGGAACATTGGGATACAGAAGTGTTTCCGATCTATAGAGAAGTTTCTTAAATTATTATTTTTTAATAGTATGTTAATAACAAAGACATGGTTAAACACTAAAATACAAAAACATGTTCTAACTTGTATAACTATTTATTGCCTTATTATATTTCTGTGGGTGTTGTTATTCTTCATAAGCAGAATATGTTTTAAGCTTTTGTGCTTCCATCAATTGGTTAAAATCATTTAGTTTATAATTTAAAGATATTTTGATTCCACTATTTGGTTATGTATAAATGTCGTTAAACTTGTGATGTTTAAAGCGTAGTGCGTGCAATCAATTCTAGTACACATGGGAAAATTGCCAATAATTCTTAGGGCAGTGGTTTGAACTGTTTGCATCACTTTATAACTTTCTTATTTTCTATGGATTGTTTGCCCGCTCATATATGATAACAAACTTTGTACGGCTATCACAATATTAGATTTCTTAAGTTTAAGGATATATGTAAGATGTTCAAATTCATTGAGGATAGAACCGATTCGTACCTTGTTGGAGGATTATTTGTCTAGTATCCGTGGGTGCTGACGACGGCTTTACAACAAACGTGGGAATCTGTATTTATGTGATCGATAACCCTCTCTTTGTGGTGGGCCAGTAGTTCCATTTCATGTTCATTACGTATGACATCCCGGGTGATTTGCAGTGTCCTCCTACACAATTTGAGTTTTACTTCGGGCTTGTATATATTTGCATATGTATATATTTATTTGTTAAACCCGGAAGTGGGTCAAGATCAAAGTGTGCAGAATACTCATCAATGCTTTTACCAGATTGAATTTTTAATTTTCATGAAGCTTTGAACTCGAATTTCACGCTCAGGTTACCAGATAAAATTCACGTATTTTCCATATGTAAATGGAGATGTTCGGTTTATTGAAAAATGCCGTATATTGAATGAATAAGACAAAAACCGTTGGAAAATGGGGAGGTGAGGAAAATAGCAATAATTTAATTACAAATTTGAACAAACAATTACATTAAACAAATTCATATATGTTTAGCGGTCATAATTGGCCATATTAATTATTTCAAATAATTATTATTTTTATCTAAGGTCTTGATTGAGATGAAAAAGTTAGTGTCATGAGCGAGATTTGAACCCACGACCTAACTAATCGGTAAGAGTAGCGGCGTATCTAGCCGAAGGTCGTGGGTAACACTAACTTTTTCATCTCTTAGATAAAAAGAATAATTAATTGAAATGACATTAAACGTTACATTATGTGAATTTAACTTGTAGGTAGTGCTAACATTCAACTTTATACCATTGTAAGTCTAGAAGAACTGTAAATTACTTGCTCGTGGTACAGAAAGAAAATCTTTGGAACAATTTTTTTTTCATCCTGGTACAACTTTTGGACCACTTTTCTCAACAGCAGATCCACTTTTCTTGTAATATACGTGATATTTTTACGATATACACAGTAAGTCGAATTACATAAAAACTAAATTTGAGTGTGAGGGTTTTTAAGATATGTGTTAAATATGGATTTTAAACTATGGAAACATTTCAATATTTTTTTATTATTCACAAATTTTTATTTACGTTTGTTTGCCAAACAATTTAATAAATTTTAAATTTATATGTATGAAATGAAATGTGCATCAGGCTTAGTTACATCGATGTTAGTTGAGGAAATTACTGAGACGTTTTGATACATGTGAAACAATTAACTTACTATCAATTAAATTGACAAATAAATAAATGTTTATGTAAAAAAAATTATAAACAAATTTTTTATTTGATATCAAAAAGACCTTATTAATATTAAATAAATTAATTCTTGGTTGAGGAAGTTGGAAAAGATTTCGTATTTCCGAAAAAACAATGTACGGAATACTTTTTTGCGAATAATTTAGGACGGTACTTTTAAATGAAATATCTTTTACAATTCAACGAAAAATAGTTCGTATCGTGATAAACTTGACAAAAAAGTTGTACCACACCCAAGTTGTGACCAAAACACCACAATTTAACGCTTTGTACACCTGTATAAACAGCTTTTATTGCAAATAACTGTTATAAGTTTTGTTTTATACCAGCTGTTCCTTACTGAAGATGGAGCAATGCCGAAACGTTGAATAATTCAAAAACTCGCAAGTGCAGATGGTCTCAGTAAATATACCAGTTCCAGTTCAATGTCCGACCACACCCACGATCATCTGTCATAAGTTTGCCAAGTAGCTATGGAAGGGGCAAAAAAACTAACCCAGCGATGATAATCATTAAGGATATAATGATCGACCAGCAATTCTTAATTTTTAGTTGTACGTAGAACTCTGGGTGTAGGGATATAGACACTGAAAGATAACTGCTATAAATTTTCTAAATACAACTTAACGGTCGATGTAAAAAAAAGTAACTCAACTGATAGTAAAGGTGTAATCAGTAAGGATCGACCGGCAATTCTTAAGTTTTGGGTGTATGCAAATCACGGTTGTGGTCATTGTAAGTTAACTGTTATAGATTTTGTGTTATACGATCTTTTCCTCACTGAAGATGAAGCAATGCCGAAACGTGAATAATTCAAAAAGCCGCAATTGTTGACGGACCCAGTAAGTAAACTTCCAGTCCAAAGTGTGTACTCCGACTCGCAGACCACATCCTCGATCAACTGTCAAAGGTTTGCCGAGTAGAAAGCTATGGTAGGTGTGAAAACAAGTAATTCAGGGTTGATAATTAGTAAGGATGTAATGATCGACCCTTAAGTTTTGGGTTTATGTACACGATATAGACATTGAAAGATGATTGCTATAAATTTTCCAAATAAAACGTAACGGTCGATGTAGAAAATAAAAGAAAACTCAACGTTCATAGTACGTAAGGATGTAATCAGTAAGGATCGACCAGCAATTCTTAAGTTTTGGGTGCATGCAGATCACGGTTGTGGTCAGTGAAACTTACCAGTTATAAATTTTGTGTTATACGATCTGTTCCTAACTTAAGATGGATCAATGCCGAAACTTTGAATAATTCAAAAAGCCGCAATTGTTGACGGACCCAGTAAGTAAACTTCCAGTCCAAAGTGTGTCCTCCGACTCGCAGACCACACCCACTATCAACTGTCATAAATTTGCCGAGTAGAATGCTATGGCAGGTGTGAACACAAGTAAACCAGAGTTGATAATCAATAAGGATGTAATAATCGATGTAGAAAATAAAAGTAACCCAACGTTGATAGTATGTAAGGATGTAATCAGTAAGGATCGACCAGCAATTCTTAAGTTTTGGGTGCATACAGATCACGGTTGTAGTTATTGAAAGTTAACTGTTATAAATTTTGTTATATAGTTCTGTTCCTCACAGAAGATGGTACGATGCCGAAACTCGTTTGGCTAATTAAAAAACCCGCAGGTGTAGATGGACCTAGGAAGTAAACCACATCCAGTTCAATGTGTGTCCATCGACTCGCCGATCAACACACACCATCAACTGTCATAAGTTTGCCGAGTAGAATACTATGCTATAAAGAATCGACCAAAAATTTTTCTGCTTTGGAAGAATGTATAGTAGTGATGAAAGAAAACTGATAATTTTGCCAAATGGAATGTCATGGTTGAGCCAAATCTCACAAAAAGCTACTACTACTTGAATCGTAGCCGTTCTTGTACCCTTGATTAAAAAATTCCACTCTCTGGCGGAAATATGTTATTAGGGATTCCTTTATTATATTAAAAACGTTATTAGAGGTATTTTTATTATTGCGCTTCGATCCAAAACCTGATTATCTAAAATTCATCTTTGGTATTGTAGGAAAATTTTCATAAACAGCGAGAACGGTGGAGCCTGAGTTAATTGTCCACTTAGTAGAACGAGTAAACCCGCAGTATTATTAACTACAAGGATCGTCGTCTAAAAAGTCGAACACGACGAGGTGATAAATCAATCCAATTTAAATTTAAATTCGCATGTTAAAGCCATAAAGAAAGGCAGAGCAAATAGAAATAATTCAATGTGAATTATGCAGATTAGAATAAACTTGGTGAATATTCAAAGCGTAAATCCAGAATTCTCTTTTGGCATAATTTTTCATTTAAATTCAAATATAAAAGCGCACGGGCCGATAACAACTTCATGTTCAAACTTTTTTTTAAGCTTCATGTTCGGAAACAACTAAACTTGAGTGAAACCTTGTGTAGATCGTTTTATATATCCAATTTGCAATTGAATTTTGCAATATCAATGCTATTACAAACATGTTATGCTAATCAAATTTAAAAAGTAAGTAAATTTAGTGTAAATTCACTTTTTCATTTTGTTATTATCCTGATTTTTAAGAGCTGTAATACTACCAGTTCAAGTAGGACAAGCATATTTGGATAAACTTTCCATTATAATTGTTTCAGTCCTCAACTTTGTATACAAAAAGAACACGCGATACCCAAAGATGAAATTTTTTAATAACAACGGAAGTAAACCCACTTTTCAAATATGACTTGGGGGAGTCTGGGGAAACTCGCCTAACGACGTTTTAAAGTTCCAAGCGGTCCTAAGTGGTTGGGATTTTCGTGAGTATGGACCGCGAAGTTTTGCAATGTTATTATTTCACAAATGAAATTGACTTCTTAAAAGCAAGAAATAAAGAGAAAGATGTGCTGAATTTAAAATCAAATTAGACGCGATGAATTATTCACAGATTGTTCCAAAAGCATTTCAGGGGCAATTGAATATTCAGCAAACAAAATTAACTCTTATTGCTCAGTTATCAATAACTGAATAATAAGCTAATATTTTCATAGGGAGGCAATTTAAAAATGATTTTTTTTTAATATTCGGAAGTTTGTATGCAAATACACTAATGAGAAGATGGAGGTCAAAATGGTCACGATTGATAATCCATAATAATCCCTTCCACACGACTCTCATCACCCGGTAAAGGTCCAGGGTTCAAATCCAGCGGCCTTGCATTCGAACCCGACATACTTGGGGGCTTGTTTTCAAAAATACCGGCACTCCGAGGGTTGATATAACCTCTGCTGTTACGAACCCTCGGGGGGGGGGGGAAAGAAGAAGAAAAGTAATCCCTTCTTACTGATGATTATGATCGTCTTATTGATTCTCGCTGTGAAAATGCCTTAAATCTCCACACTTTTCTATGTCCCTACCTTAAATTGTACTTAGTATATTTGACAGTGTAGATGTGATAACCTCTAACATATAGTTTGCGTTTCACTATATTCGAGGAATAAACAACCAACTGTTAAATCTGTCAATGGAGATTGGTTCAAAGTAAAAATCATCCTCTAAAATACATTTTTTTTATACTGAAACTGGTGTTTAACTTTCTGAACTTTCCTTCGGTTGTGATGTTTGGTAAGGAAAATGATCGTAGAAGTTAGAGAGCATAACATTACTAAATCAAAACGGTTTCTACTTCCCCTGAGTCTAACCGCTAACTATTTATTTATATATATCTAAAGTTGTTATTCATTTATGAGCACCAACTGAAAGTACCAGAACATAAATTGCAACTAGAGCATTACATTTCCTCAAATGGGCCTGGCTGGGTAAAGTCGGGAACACACTTACCGATGCTACCCGACGTCTTGCCACGTTTTGATGGGGTGTGCACATCTATCCGACGCAAGCACACGTCGCGTACAGTTCACAGCGTTTATCACAATAGTCATTATCACAATCGCAACGCATCTTTTGTTTTTAATGCACTATTTTGAGCCTACCTTATGGAAAATCGGAATTTGGATTTGCGTTGGGTCGCATGGCGTAGCATCGGGTAAGTGTGTTCCTGGCTTAAGAGATAATAGGATCTAAACTCGATAGGGTAAAGTCCATATGAGCTAAAGCAATAATAATAATATTATGTATATATAAAAATTTCTTTATATAAACTTTTATTATACAAAAATCATCCAAAACTGAAGATTAATGAGTTTCATATTAATACTAATTAACTTCCTTAAACCATTTGGAATTTATTTATGGTTGAATAATTTATCAAGTTCACTAATTTCGTGGTCCGCTTGACCAATTAATATATTATAATTAATTAAGGTTTTTAATTGAGATAAAAAAGTCAATGGCACGAGTGAGATTCGAACCCACGTTCTTCGGCTTGATACGCCGCTGCTCTACCACTTGAGCTATCGTGACCTCGATTCACTCGGACACCAACTTCCCCTCTCAACCACCTCCTTTCTGTGAATTTATTTTAGTGAATTTAATGATTTAAAATGAAGTATTCTTCACTATAGCTCTCCGTGGCCATTTCATTTGTCGTCGAGAATCCAATCCGATTACACGACATTTGCAAAATGGCAAAAAGGAGGGAAAATTCAAAAGGTGGGGTTGAGATAGGAAGTTGATATCCGAGTGGATCGAGGTCACGATAGGCGTATCAAGCCGAAGATCGTGGGTTCGAATCCCGCTCGTGCCATTGACTTTTTTATCTCAACTAAAAACCTTAATTAATTATAATTTATCTAAGTTTGTAAAATATTGCTTTTCATATTGATTCAAACTAGGTTATTAAAATTTAGTATCGGCACATCGCACTCTTTTTTACCTGACAATTCACTCAGCACTATGGACGGTGATGATGATTTCCCAGGTGCAGTGTGCCAAGTGGGGTTTTTAAACTTTCTATGCACTACAGCCTTCTGGCTTACTGTACTTTTTCTTGTTCGTTAGGTAAGTTCAATTGACTCGATCCTTTCTTTAAGAAGTGTTAGATCTTTGACTTGCTAATGATGTTGGATATTGTATTCTGTGAAGAGTGTAAGCTGAGCTTGCTTAGATCACATTATCCCTGGGTCTACCCTTGATGTGTGAGGTCTCCTTTGAGCGGTTCCTGCACATACGTAGATATTATGACTATTTTTTTCCTCTTCATTGCTTTACCTACACATGGGACATCATTAAATAAATTTATGTAGTTTAGGGGTTTTCTGAGATGCCACTGATCGCTGTATAGTTCCACCACTCCCTTAGATTCTCTATCTCTAGCTAAAGCAACGTGTTTGCAAGTTTCGATGAGGGTTCTTCTCCCATGAGTTCTTCTTCCTTCGAGCTCCTTAGATGCTGGAAGACAAGTGAACTCCGTGTCAACTGTGGATCCATCCTAAGATGGAGGAGACGAATTTTGGGTACTATTGCGATTATGTTTCTGAACACATTCTGCTTCCTCACCAACATGTTTCTCTTTAGTATAATCCGCTATTTGCTCCTATCTGATTTTAAAAAGTATTTATTATTAAAAAATTTCTTTCAGGCTAGAGTGCACCGCCATGCTATTTCAGAAAATTGATTTTGAATGTTGATTTAGTGCCCGAGATGGATCAGTTTTTCCAACACAAAACGTTCGACAGGATGTTCGATGTACAACACAAAGTGGTGAGTAAGATATGGTTCACCATAGTTACATAGCTATACGATAACTACATGGTTGTGTAGCTATAGCTACATACAGCTATATCATATCCATATATATTACTTTTTATGAGTAGTTTAAAAAGTTACTAAGCACTTACGTGCTTGCAACCTTCTAGATATAAATGGTCACAATAGATCAAATTTTTGTTTGGTCAAACTTTGAGACTCCTTACGTAAAATATTTGCCAAATGTTTGCAGTATATTTGTTTTGTTATTTTTAGATAAAAAAAATGAAAGGTTTTCTATATTGTTTACGTCCAGTTGAAAAGAGAAGTGTCACATTGATGGCGCATGTTATCTACCAATCTCTTTTTCTTTTGTTGGCTGTGTGCTTAGGATCAGTGTCCGGTTGGGTAAAATACTGATTTTGGTTATGGTAGGCATCAAGTTGAGACGCTAAGCCCACATATCCGTTATCAATCATAATACTCTCGAGTGGGACAAGTTCCCAATCCTATGATCCCATCACCCCCCAAATCAATCACATCACGACCTCTTTCTATATCGTTATTCCATTTCGGTTTTAGTTCTTCTCCAAACTGCGCTTTGATAATGTGATCAAAGCAAGCTCAGCTTACTCTCTTCACAGAATACAATATCCAATAAAAAATATTTCTTGCCAAAAGGAAGGCGCTTTTTTCAGTTTTGTTGACTTATACAAGGCTCTCATCAAGTCCATCTGCCTTGAAATTAGACAGAATAGAGGCAACGTTTTATTTGGGTAATCCACGGGAACCCGTGGAGAAATCTCAAATCTCACAACGTTTTATTGTTCCCAAGATTAAGCTCACAAAAATCCCTGAAGACCCATAAACCATAATACCTTGCTTAAAGGTTGATTTTATAGTGCTGTTTGCATAATATATTTCTTCGTTTGGAACTTAATAATTTAGTGCGCCCTTTATGTCGATGATTTTCAGTTGTTCCAGTTTCTTCATACTGTTGTACACAAATCGCTCTGTGGATAAATTTAAGTTTAAAACTCCGCAATTTATACGGTTTTTCTTTATTTCTAAGCAAGGAAGTAAATTCATTTATTTCGTCCTCGTCACGTACACTATTGCAAAACCATTTAACTCAAAATACCACAGTACTGCGCACTGTGAAGGCCCACAACTGAAAGAAGAGATATTGTTATTATGTCGGCTCATATGAACTGAGAAAATTTTACAATTATTTTTTTAAATTTGATTCCGTCGAGTGGAACTGTGCAAGGACTGAAAAATAATCTCAATCAATATTCATTTGCGTTTCGAACAGAGCTGTCGGCCTTCTTCTACCTACATCTTCTTATAGATATCATTTGTAATTAAACCAATTTTTCTTTAGACCACCTATGTCTTAATATAGGTAAAAGTTATTCTATGAGTTTTGACCGAGCTAAAACCCTTTTCTACTTTTCTTATTTTAGATTACAAATTAAACTTAACTTCCCACATTGATTAAATCCTCCAGCTGATAAATGCTAGTTTTCTTCATCACTCTGTATAGACTCGTCACTGACCTCAACCCAAACACCTGGACTACTCTAACTACTGGAAAGATCTTTGAATTGGACTCTTTGGAATCCCTCCACTGTTAAATTTATTCACAAAGTTCAATCTGTACAATTCTCAGAATCCTTGCTGTTAACATTGGAGGTAACTATTACTAACTATAGGCAATTTGAACAGCAATTTAACTTACTTCCTCTAGAGACACATAAACTTCAGTGTGATTTATTCACTCTTGAGCTATGCTTTCCGCCAATAATTTTCCTCATTTTCCTAAATTTAATGTTTAAATTCCCTGTACAAGTTTGCAGAAGAGTTCAATTTTGAATTGTTATGTATATTTTAAAATTAATTAATCTTTATGTAAGGTATTTGGTTGAGATAAAAAAAGTCAGTGTCACGAGCGGGATTCGAACCCACGACCTTTGGCTAATACGCCGCTGCTCTACCGCTTGAGCTATCTTGACTTCGATCCACTCGTACACTAACTTCCCATCTCAACCCAACCTTCCGAAATTTCCCTCCTTTTTGCCATTTTTGTAATGTAGTGTAATCTGTTTGATTCTCGGCGACAAATGAAATGACCACGGAGAACTTTAGTGAAGATATACTCCATTTAACTTATTAAATCCATTAGATTTCGTGATCCGATTGACCAACTAACATATTTCTATTAATTAATCTTTGTGTAAGGCATTGGTTGAGATACATAAGAAGAACAGCGGCGTATTTAGCCGAAGGTCGTGGGTTCGAATCCTGCTCGTGACACTGACTTTTTTATCTCAACCAATACCTTACATAAACATTAATTAATTGAAAGATGTTATTTGGCCAATCGGACCACGAAATTTAATGGATGTGTATTTTAAGTTATATTTTCTCTAATATTATTGATTATAATATCATTTTTTACGTATAAATTACTGAATTTGTTTCTACTATTTTTCAAACTAGTGTTTATAGTTAAATTCGTTTATATCAATATATGTTGTTTATACCTCTCTGAACTACCTAAGAACCACCTAAGGTTTTTCACTATTTTGTCTATACATTACAATTGTGTTTTCTTTATGTTTTTTAAAACATAAATGACTTTTTCAGCTAAATTTTAAATGAATCGTGTTACTTAACTGCCAGTAAATTTTTAATCCCTGGAAATAATATTAACTATTGATTTTGAGGTGAGACAAAAAGACAGCAGACATGCTTGTAAACACAAATAATACTTAAATGCAACTGTGTACCAAGTTATGAAACTCAGGTTGTTCGTTGATAGAACTGGAGTGAAAATTTAAATAATAGTATAATAAAACAAATACAAATAATAAAATAAAAGACGGTGGCTCTGACCTACGAGCTGATGAAAAAACTCAGCTTGTTGCTACTGTTGATGTAATCGTTTGTAATCGGGTAGTGTTAGTTGCTTTGACGCTTTCTGAATTCATCTACATTAAGAATGAAATTCTTATTAAATTGTAGAGTATCGATTTCGGAAATATCAAGAAACATAGGACGGAGTAGGAAAGTCATTTCTATATTTTTAAAGAATTCAGAAGGCTACAGAAATAAGAAAATCTCACCTAGGCCACTTGTCTTAACCAACAGGAAAAAAAAACGATAAATTTTAAGGATCGCTTTAACTGCAAGTATGAGAACTTTGTAAATCGCTCCAAGAGCTGGAGAGTCAACCAACATATAAAACGTAGAGGTTCATAAATGGTGCCACGCTCATCCAGAGGAGGAAAATGAAGCGGATACCACTGCTAAATAAAATTCATTTTGAACGCCATATACAGACTTCATCTATTGAAAGGACGACGGGGGAAAAACTTATTTTCAGAGATAATATATAACGGTCCTGTAGGATATATTATTTCTACAAATTGAAAGAAGAAAACGTATCAGTGAAAAGGCAAACAGTTGTAGGAAGTGTGATGGAATCCAGAATTAATAGAAAATCAATTAACAAGATACTCAGAGGCAATACCAAGAATAATTGATGATTGGGATCAGGTATGTTTGAGCTTTTGCTTTTTATTAAGCCTTCTTCAAGGCTGGATATTTAGTTAAAAAATATAAATAAAAATAAAAGCGGCACGTTCATGCACTTTGTTCATTTTTTATTCTTATGTTTTTACGTTATAGAATATTACGTTTTTACTGGTTAACAAATAAATAATTTATTAAATAAATAGCATAATAATTAAATAGTTCATTTAATAAATATTATTTACAGTAAATCGTAACCGTGTCCTGGAGGAAGCTTGGCAAGAAAGAAACGACTACATCATTTTGTACCACAAACCTGATCCCAAAAATCAAATTTTAATCATCGCTAGTCGATAATTCTCTGTGTGAAATACCAGAATAATTTTTACTCCAGCAGGACAATGCTCTTCTCTTAACCTTACATAAAGATTATATTTGTATTGTTGAAATTGACTTTTCTCATTGTCGGCTCTTTTCACCTCAAAGAAGCCGACTCTTCATAGAAAAATATATTTCTTTCTCTACTTCCTTCCCCACTCCTTCAAAATCCAACATATATAAACATAAAACATTAATATCTCACTGGCACTCTCAATACGACACCCAGCAATGACACATATGCACAGAAAACAAACACTTTGAGTGAGTCTAAAATTACTAGCATTGTATAAATTCATTTTTTCACATCCTACATGTATTTGTATAATTTAAACAATATTTTCTAAATCCCAGGCCCTGAAGATGATCTCAGTAAAGATCGAAACGTTGGCACGATAAAGAAAATGTTTTTCTAAACCTACATCACACCAGACCGCATTTCACGATCTCCAAATAATCATTAATTAAAGGTCACTAAATACCACACATTTCTACACGTTATTATTTGTATCGACTTTTTCGTAAATGTAATAAACTGAGAGTTGTTTGGGCACCGATAACTTACAATTCGTGAACGACATGGAAAACGATTGGACATAAAATCAAAGTTAACGCTATCGCTTTTACTGGTCTGTTAAATGGGTTCGCGTCGCCCCGTATTATCCCCGGATTTGTTTCCAAAGGGATTAGTCCAAATCGAATCAACTCCCTTGTTTAGTGAACTTTCTACTAGTTGCATATTTATCCTTGGTAGTACTATTTCGAAAGAAAAAAATGGAGCCAACTTTTTCAATTCGAGCTCGGCGGAAAAAAAAGCTCGGAACTGGGACCGATTTTGCAATTCCGATCGGAAAGGATTGAATTATTCATGGTCGATCAAAATTATTGATAGTAGTCAGAAGCGTCAGTCGCATACTCTGTGCCATCGGTTCCGGTCGCGGGTAAATGAAGCCGGGTCAAAATGTATCGAACATGGAAAACATATTACACAATACCTGATGAGAAATTGTGCCAGGCTTTGTGAGTTATTTTCGTATTTTTCCGAATAAAAGAGGTAGAATCTCCTGAGGAAGATGCGAGACAGCTTCGAGTAGCGAGTGTGTTACATTTCCCTTTCTATTATGAACGTGTGTGCCGGGTTTGTCAGCTCTTTCGTTTTTGACATTATTCGATTGGTGTATTGCTGCCTGCTCGCGCGTATGTTGATTTATTTATTCCTTCGTTCGAGAACAATAATTAATATAATCCTATAAAAAGATGCTTTTCAAATTCTTGATTAAACATTTTTATAATTTGGCTAAAAATAAAATCAAATATGAAAACCACGTTTTTTTGTCATATCTGAATACAAAAAATTCGTGAACTTTCTTGTAAATCACTATTAAAGTTAAACATTCGCCTGGTTCTATAAAGTCTTAGTTCAATTAATTGATTACAGTTGTCCATTTTTAATAACATTTTTCTCATATTAAACGGTTTTTGATTTTATATATATTCGGAGATCGTGAGATGCGGTCTGGTGTGACGTAAGTTTTAGAATAACATTTTCTTTATCGTGCCAACGTTTCGATCTTTATTGTGATCATCTTCAGGGCCTGGGATTTACAAACATTGTTTAAATTTAACAAATACATGTAGGATGTGGAAAAAGTGAATTTATACAATACAAAAAATATTTTTTAATTCAATCAATCTATTCTCACTCAGTGTTTTTTTTCTGCGCAATTCTCGCGTGTCGTGTTGCGAGTGCCTGTGAGATATTGCTGTTTTATGTTTATATACGTTGGATTTTGAAGGGGTAGGGAAGGAAGTCGGGAATAGAAAGACATTTTTATATGAGGAGTCGGCTTCTTTGAGGTGAAAGGAGCCCACAATGGGAAAAAGTGGGCAATAGTTCGTCCTGACTATCCTTTCAGGATTATATAAGCGGGGATAAATAGGGAAAGGAAAGCCAAATTGTTGAAAAATTAGACTATGTAGAGATATTTGATGTGTGGAATGTAATGATTGTTTTATATTATTAGGAAATCGTGAGGTGCGGTCTGGTGTGATGTAGGTTTCAGAAAAACATTTTCTTTATCGTCCCCGTTAAAGAAAATGTTTTTCTGAAACCTACATCACGCCAGACCGCACCTCACGATTTCCGAATAATCATCGACTAACGGTCTCTAATCACCACACATTGTTTTATATGTTATATTATATGTTTTGTGTGATGTGATGATGATATATGTATGTATAGGTATTAAATTTGATTAATGATATTGGCGTAGCTGCGACTGAGTGTACATGTGTCTATTCTGTAATTGATGCTGCGTGTTTATCTCTGTTGATGTAAACCATTTCTAAAAAGGTTTATGTTTGTTTTATTCTCTGTGTAATAGTTTTGGATTATTGAAGTCGAAATTGTGTTGGTGTTCAAAATCCAGTGCTATAGGATTTTGCTTGGGTTTTTGCAATCATATTAAGGACACCGAAGTCTCGATCAAGTGGAGGTAGTGGTGACCGTGATGTACGTTGGCTAGAGACGATCGTTTTATTGCTAGATGTCCCGCATCAGGTCTCTACGACTGGAGAGGCATCAGGAAGAATGGCGAATATTCGCGAATCATCATCTCTCTTGCACTTGAACATTGGGGGGCTGGTTCTCTTTACAGAGAACTGGTTTGGTCTGTGGCAATCGGATAATCGGGACGGTGTGTGCAGAAGACCCGGAGAAGCTTTGCTTCATCAGCCTTAAGCTTTCGGCCTTTATAAGGCCAACCTCAAGGCTGTATTGCATCTTAGAAGTGAGTTAAGCCGGGAACACACCCGATGCAACGCTATGCGACGCTACCCGACTAAAATCCAAAGTCCAATTTTCCATAAGATCATACTACCCCCGTGCACATCTGCCCGATGCTATGCAAAGTTACCCTACTCTACGCTCTGCGATTCCCACTGTCCAGATTTTCGTCGGGTAGCATAGAGGTATAGTCGAAGACAAAAGAACCGGACAGTCATATTTTTATTCCAACTACATGTATTATTGTCGTTATATTAATTACAACATAACCAATTTTAATATAAACAAAATTAACTATGATCAAAAATTCGTTAGTTTTTATTTTCAACAAAATTATTTTAATAGTTTGATAGAAAATTGATCAAACCACCGGAATACCCTTTTTTGATATAATGAATTTAACTAATTATTTATTACACGGCTCACATAAAATTTAATTAACAATTTATTTCATAATTTTGCTCATAAAATTACACCATTTTCGTCGAGTAGCTTCAGAACAGGACGCTCGTATTTTTTGTAGTTTATTTCAAACTATGTGTATGTAATTTTGTCGTTATATTAATTATAACATTCTTATTTTAATGTAAACCAAATTAAACGAGACCAAAAATTCATAAGTTTTTATAAAAATTATTTAATTATGAAGGTTAGGAAGAAAATTGATCAAAACACCGGAATAACTCTATTTAAAACAATTAAGTTTAGCAAACAATTTATTACATGGTTGTGCTCATAAAATTTAACTAACAATTTATTACATGGTTTTGCTCAAAATAATGCATTAAGAACAAAAGAGGCATTGCGATTGTGATAAACGCTGTATGACTGTCGGATAGCATCGGGTAGCGTCGCATAGCGTTGCATCGGGTAGCGTCGCATAGCGTTGCATCGGGTAGCGTCGCATAGCGTTGCATCGGGTAAGCGTGTTCCCGGCTTTATGCGTGATTCACGGTTGTTTCAAAGACAGTCAGTTATGGTATGGGTAATCAAAGTCCATGATCTTTCCGAATTGGTTATCATACAGAATGGTTCTTTGACTGCACAAAGGTACATTCAGGAAGTTCTTCTGAGAGCTGTTGTCCCATTCGCCCCATTTATTGGGGACAACATCGAGTTGATGCATGATAATGGTCGACCGCACATAGATCGAGTTGTCACCCATTACTTGGAAGATTAGACCACAATGAATTGGCCCGCACGTTCCCCTAATATGAATTGTATAGAACACATAAGGAATATAGATAAAGATATAGGTTAGATATTTGAACGTATTGAAACAGCTTTTGTAGAAGAACTCGAATTTTCTTTCAATTTTCTTTAAATAATTTGTTTTAAAACTCGTTTCATATCTCATTTAATTCGGTTTAATTAAAATAAGAACGTTCTAATTAATATAACGATAAAAATGAAATATAGTTTGAAATAAACTGCAAAATACGAGTGTCCGTTTTTTTTGTCTTTGAGTGTTTATCAACAAGAGAAAGTACAGTTAAACGATTTGACGTTGTGAAATTCAGGCAAAGCAGTATTATAATAAACAAGAGTAATTAAATGTAAAGTTGAGATTCAAAGGTTAAAGGTTAATTTCGTTTTAAGAAATGAATTTTTACGTGGGAATTGAAATAACTACATTTTCAAACTAACTAATTTTATAGTGTAATAACTTTTCGCATAAAATAATGAGCTTTAGAGTTTTAATATTATTTAAAAACGATGTAAGCCGTCAGTCTGGATTCACTATAAACAGAATTCACAGTCTTTATGTAAGGTATTGGTTGAAATGAAAAAGTTAGTGTCACGAGCGGGATTCGAACCCATGACCTTCCGATTGGGTCGAAGTCGCAATAGGTCAAGTGATAGAGCAGCGGCGTATTTAGCCGAAGGTCGTGGGTTCGAATCCCGCTCGTTACACTAGCTTTTTCATTTCAACCAATACCTTACATAAAGATTAATTAATTGAAAGAAGTTATTTGGTCAATCAGACTACGAAATATAATGAATTATTCATAGTACTGAGTTCAAAATAAATACAAAAATAAAAACAGCTCAAAAGTTTAAATTTTGAACACAGTTGGGTAAAGTTGAAGGAGATCAATGTTAGCATAATAAATAGAAAATATTGACTTAGTAATTTATGTTCGTTATTGCTTGTTTAACGAAGCTCAGAATTTTTGTAATTTAAGTCAATTTATTTATCTTTTTCTTACTAATCTCTCGTTTTTATTAAATTAAGTTTATTTATGTATTACGTATATTTTATCTGGTATTCAGGGCTTGTTATTCACATAGAGGTTTTAAAACTAAATTTGATAAAACAATTGCCATTGTGTGCTATATGCATTTTGTAATATTTTTTTTAATAAGAGGTAGTAGTTTCTAACTTTGACCTGAGAAGTCTTCTTTACTTTAATCTTTGTTACTTTAACCCTTTACGCAGATATTTTGCTCATCTCTGAAGAAATGAAGTCTATTCTTCGTCTTTTAACCCGATTTCTACGTCGGAGACGTATAAATGAAAACGCTGATATTTGATTACGAAATTCATGCATATTTAGGATTTATGTTAATGCTCGGTACGGTTAAAAGGCTCGCAGTCGGATAATCGAAAGACCGCAAAGCTTGTCCAATTTAATTTGCTCGGACGGAATATCTAAAGAGGCTTCTCGAGAGACCCGCCACGACAGGACCGCTTGGGAATTTTCTCCAACATTGGATACTTAAAAATTAATACAAATAGGCCAATTATATTTATTTCTTGTTAGTCGACCCATTGAGACTTGTAATACTTTACTTGGTATAACAACTCGACTTACTTGTGCTGTACGTTTTAATTGGGCAAAATGATAGATACTACAAATATTTTCTTGTACGCTTTATCGTTTCCGGTTCTTTTGGTCTGCTTGCCAACGCTGTTTTAGTCTGTCAGACTTTAACTAACTTTGTGACAATTAGATGAATTGAGACTTGACTATTCAGCAGAGAAGAATTATTCACAATTAATAAGCATATATTAAAACTTGTGTATGAACATAATATTTTTACATGATACATATAAGATGTGGTTTTATACGATCCTCTTCAGGTTAATTCACTAATGTCAGATTTTGTCCTAAACAACAATTACGGAAAATATAAACAATGTACTGTAAATTGAATAGTATTATATAAACAAACGTGGCTATTGTATTTACACGTTTCCATTTTTCTTGTTTTTTTATTTGTAAACATAATCATTGACTCCTACCTGTCAGCTTTACAGCTCACCCAGAAATAAATAATTCTAGACACGACGAACACATTCAGCAGGATTCAGGCCACGCTTTACCACTATCTCCTCCTCCTTCAAACCATCAGAAGTCAAATTCATCATCCGTCCCCTCCTAGTATAAAAATTACCCGGCTTTGAACTTATCGCGACAACCATCCTTTCCATCTCATCAATTCTCTTTCAGGCGACTTCAGTCTACAATTTAAAACAGTGCCATAAAGTTCAATGGTTACTTCATCAAAAAATTCTACCCTTTTCTTCCATTCACTATGCCGAAGCGGATGTTCCACAAGGCAGTATCCTTGGTCCCATTCTATATTCAGTGCACACTGCAGACATTCCGATACGGTACTTCTTGCATATGCGGACGATACCGCCATCCTTTTAGAAGACCCAGACTTATTAGTGGCCTTCACAAACCTCCAGTACCATTTCATCTGATTGCAAGAATAGTTAAAAAAATGGAGGAATATAAACTAACCCAGAAAATATCCTTCACCTCTCGTTGGAGTGACTATATATCCGTTCCCCTCCCAGCAACAATGCCATCCAATTTGGGACTTTACATTAACTTAAAATTCACTAATTTCGTGGTCCCCTTGACCAATTAATACATTACAATTAATTAAGGTTTTTAGTTGAGATGAAAAGGATTTTTGCCTTTTGAGAATCCAAACCGATTACACGACATTTGAAAATGGCAAAAAGGAGGGAAAACTCATAAGATGGTGTTGAGATAGGAAGTTGATGTCCGAGTGGATCGAGGTCACAATAGCTCAACTGGTAGAGCAGCGGCGTATCTAGCCGAAGATCGTGGGTTCGAATCCCGCTCGTGCCATTAACTTTTTTCATCTCAACTAAAAACCTTAATTAATTGTAATTAACTTAAAACTTACTTGGAACCCGCACACTCGATTCAAAAGAATAGAACTGAACGGACGATCTATGCTAATGAAAATATTATTTGAAAACAAATCGAATCACTACAAAACAAACGTCATACTACAACCAATCTGGATATACTGAATATACCTACGGGAACGATGCGTTCCAACTTGCAAAGAATCCAGTCGCTCTAGTACAAAATCCATGGAACTTTTCCAAAGTTTTTACTTCGTACCCAACCTATACACACAAACCTTCAGGTCTAACTTATCCTCGAAAACAGAAAAAATCGTTGCAATGCCACCATTGGGGGGTTGCCTCCAAACCCTGGATCCTCATCCCAATTTTTTATAAATTTTATATAACAAGAAGACGTTTACTACTATCATCTTGGTACTAACAATGTAACAAAGAAAAATAAAGTAAAGCTATATAATGATATTTTATGATCTATCGTTTTCTGCAAGATTTATCAGCCGATATGACATCCAACCATTTCTATAATGCGTTTACTCGTCTATCTCTCTTATCATTATTTATTATTTCTGTTTATGCTGGCATTCTTCAAAATTCTATCGTTGATAAAAAGCTAATAATCAACTCCAAGAAGAGATTTTTTGAAAAAAAAAAAACCCACTCAAATATAGGGGGTATTACATGTTTAATATGTATTACAAATTAAAAAGAATAGTTTGCCTTCTGTTTTCATTGACCGTTATTGAACTTGTGTGACAAATATTTGTATATACGCCAGGTCCTGGCTTTTTGCTTTTGCACTTATCGTTTCGATACGAAAATAATATAAATTATCTACAATAACAACAATATAAAGTTATCATTAGCAAACGCAATGTTCCGTACCATTTAATGGGAGAGGGTGTTTTGTTGAGTGCGTAGCGGGATCCAATAAGCGCGCAGGCTGAAACTTTGGGTCTCTTTCACAAAGGTGGTCAAATTATAGTTTTTTCGAAGAATTTCTCACTATTTTCTTACTTTCTGTTTAAAAATACGCTATTATAATTTTATTTATGACTTTCATGAATGCACATCCTGTAGAAGATAGTATAAAAAGGATATTTATTCAGATATTTGCATAGATTTACATCCGTTAATTCTTTAATAAAATACATATATTGTATAGAAATTTAATCGTAAATTCTTTGACCGATATATGAAATTAAGCGTATTAAAAAAATGATCCAATCCTTTTCATTCCAAATTTTTCGCCAGTCCAGATTTAAGTCCAGTTTGCTGTTTTATAAACAGCGCATTAATTTTTGAATATTGGGCAACTGAGTTTCTTTTATTTTAAATTACTAGAAATACATAATTTCTGAGTTATCACACTTACCTAAGTTCTACAGTTATGATTAAGATTATACATTAAAAAAAGAACAGGGATAAGGCCAATAAAATAAATAATTCATTTAAGCTACAAAGTCATGATGATGTAGATATATTCCTCTTTTCTTTTTAATTGTTCTCATCCCTGATAATGTCTTAAATCGTATAATTATAATTTTGCATGCTGGTTAACAATGTTTGCTAATCAGTCGTAAGTTTTGAGTACTTCACTGTTTAAACTATGTATTTCATACTGTCAAAGTTTCCCTGAGTTAAGTAATCTCTATTCCGATGAAACTGTAAATGTAGACAAAGAGAAGGGATGAAATTGTGCTTGCACACTGTTTCTACTCTCATCAAAATTAATTTATGGAGACTTCCCTGCTATCTAACTAACTTCCAAGTTCTTTGAATAATGGACACGTCAGTAACATATAAAATACATTAAATTCACTAATTTCGTGGTCCGCTTGACCAATTAATATATTACAATTAATTAAGGTTTTTAGTTGAGATAAAAAAGTCAATGGCACGAGCGGGATTCAAACCCACGATCTTCGGCTAGATACGCCGCTGCTCTACCTTGAAAATGGCAAAAAGGAGAGAAAACTCAAAAGGTGGGGTTGAGATGGGAGGTTGGTGTCCGAGGGGATCGAAGTCACGTTAGCTCAAGTGGTAGAGCAGCGGCGTATCTAGCCGAAGATCGTAGGTTCGAATCCCGCTCGTGACACTGACTTTTTTATCTCAACTAAAAACCTTAATTAATTGTAATATAAAATACAGTTTCATTTTCTTTTTTTCTTTTATATTTTTGTTAAACGCTAGATAAAACATGCCATTAAACTGATATTTTACACAATAATATTCTACATTGACAAGTGACTTTTCTTACTATATTTTTAGAAATAGTGTAATCCTTTGTGGCATTTAGCCAACTTCAGCCAGGTTTATTTTTTCATTTCATGGGAAACTGCATCCTTAGCCTTATGAAATTAATTACGAATTGTTTCACAGTTGGAAGTATCAATTAGGTAAATTAGTCAACAAAGGAAAAGAAGGAATCAGAAGAAAATCAAATCGGTCATATGATATGACTCTAAAACAGTGAAGGAACCAGGCCAGGTATATTCTGATCATGCCCAAAATCGAATATATTTGTGTAATACATCGCGGTCTTTCAAGCTGAGATGCTAATCATGGTTGTGCCACAAAAAATCTTAAAAGAAGTGACACTGGCAAAAATCAGACAGAACAAACAAAAGCGATAAAAAAACTTAACAACCAGACAATATCTTTTGTGTCAGAGCACAAAGGAATTTTGGGTAAGAACGAGCAGACGAACTGGCCAGAAAAGGATCAGCAAGTCCAACTATACTCCCAGAACCTTTAATTGGGATAACAAGAACAAACACAGACTTCTTCAACTCAGAATGGTTCACTAAAAATAAAAGGAGAATTGTATGACCTACAGAGGTGACAGACATAGTAGATTAACAACATTCACTAAAACTGTCAAACACATTGCTACAGGTAGGCTGTGTAAAACTCAGGGGAAGGAGAAGGCTATATAACAGCTGCAACTGTTAGAAAGCACCTACACAACATTGTCTAATTCAATGTCTACTATTTGGAGGTTATACAAGGAGGAAGAAATACCGCCCTTATCACCTTCGAATGCAAACCAACCGATTAATAAAGACATAATCTAACGTATCAAAATAATTTGGCTAAAAGAAGTATAGCAATGTCAGTCAATGACCTTAAGAGAAGGATCGAGTCATTGAATTGAATTCATTAACTAGGAACACTAGAAAAGCCAAAAGGCAGTGCAACCCCGTTCCCAGTAGCTTTATCATCATCATCATCAAGATCATAGTTAAGTATTACTATAAAATGTATCAATGAAAAAAGAAAAGTGAAATATTCAAGAAACACATAAACACTAATGAATCACTAGGTATAAATTTGTGGTATAATACATGTCTAAGGAGGCTTTCACAGCAAAAAGACAAGAGACACGATTTTTCAAGCTGTGGTCACCGTGTAAGTATTACATTACTATTCGGAGATCGTGAGATGCCATCTGGTGTGACGTAGGTTTTAGAAAAACATTTTCTTTATCGTGCCAACGTTTCGATCAGTATTGAGATCATCTTCAGGGCATAAACATTGTTTGAATTTTACAAATACATGTAGGAAGTGGAAAAAATTATGAATTTATACAATGCTATAAAATTTTAGATTCAATCAAAGTATTCGTACTCACTCAAAGTGTTTGTTTTCCGTGTTGATGTGTCATTCTTGTGAGCCGTGTTGAGAGTGCCAGTGAGATATTGATGTTTTATGTTTATATACGTTGGATTTTGAAGAGGAGGGGAAGGATGTCGGGATAGAAAGACTTTTTTATATGAGGAGTCGACAATTGGAAAGAACGGGTAATGGTTCGGCCAGATTATCCTTTCGGGACTATATAGACGGGGATAATTAGTGAAAGGAAAGCCAAATTGTTGAAAAATTAGACTATGTAGAAATCATTGATGTGTGGAATGTGATGATTGTTTTACATGTTATGTTATATGTTTTGTGTGATATGATGATAATATATGTATGTTATCGATATTGAATTTGATTAATGATATTGGCGTAGCTGCGACTGAGTTTACATGTGTCTGTTCTTTAATTAATGCTGTGTTTATCTTTGTTGATGTAAACCGATTTCAAGATCGATTTGTAAGTCGATTTCAACAATCCAAATATATACATAAAACAGCAATATCTCACTGGCACTCTCAACACCACTCACAAGAATGAGACATTTACACGGAAAACAAACACTTTGCGTGAGTACGAATTCTGATTGAATCTAAAATTTTCTACCATTGTATAAATTTATTTTTTTAAATATAAAATATTCTAGCATTGTATAAATTCATAATTTTTTTCCACATCCTACATGTTTGTGTAAAATTCAAACATTGTTTATAAATCCCAGGCCCTGAAGATGATTTCAATAAAGGTCGAACGTTGGTACGATAAAGAAAATGTTTTTTTGAAACCTACGTCACACCAGACCGCATCTCACGATTTCTGAATAATCATCGACTAACGGTCACTGAACACCACACGTATTATGTACATTATCATGAAGACATGCTAAGCGTAATTTCCGTAATATGGAGGTAGGGAAGAAGAAGGAAAATACCTTACCACATGGACATTATTGTGAGTCGATGTGAACTCTTGATTGAACCACTTGATAGTTTAGTTTGCCAGGACTAGTATACTGAAGAAAAGAAAAAGTTAAAGACCCTGGCCAAAATTGGCAAATATATTGCTAAACAGGGTAAAACTCAAATGAAGCTGATAGTCGGTCACAGGCATCTGAAAAAACACCTACAATTGTTTTGTACAAAATTGTAGGTGATTTGCACAGTTACAGCATAACCACAATTTGTATGTTAAGCAAAGAAGAGGAAGAAATTAAAAGAAAAATAGAAATAGAAGACATAACCTACGTTGTTAACCCGGGTAAAATAATTGCAGCAATGACAGTCAAGACTCTCCTTTTTAAAAAGATAGTTCCTACTCACAGTAAGTTGTTTTGCAACGATCCAGATTTCGAGCCTAGCTCATCATCAGGTTGAAGGACTTCTACAAACAAACACGTCTCTCTACATGAATTGCCAAAGTGAACCCGCTGATACCTCCGCCAACGCGACGTTCCAATTAGCAGCTGATTTGTTTAATGTGCTGAAATATTCATGGATAATTTCGAAAAAAATCTTTTCAAATCAAAGAACAAATTAATTAAATCTGTTTATTTCTGGAAACTCTATGTAGACGATATTTTATGCATATGGTCGGGAACATTAGAGGCTCTCAAAGAATTCCTACAACTAATTAATTCTCTACACCGTAATATAAATTTTACATTGGAAATTGGCAAAGATGGTTGTTTGAACTTTTTAGACCTAAAACTGTCCATAATAAACAACCTAATAGAAATAGACGTATATAGAAAACCCACAACTACAGACACTATGATACCAGCGGATTCTTCCCACCCATGGTCCCAAAAGGCTGCTGGTTTCATTTGGCTCATAGACCGGATGTTAAAACTTCCGCTAACACCTGATAACTATAAAAAAGAATTAAAAACTATTAAAACCTTAGCAAAAAACAACGGGTATCAAGAAATATTTATTGATAGGTTGCTAGTTAAAAGAATAAAAAAATTAACTTTAAACGAATCAACAATAGGACTCAGCCACCCCACCACAAATGAATCATTAGGTTTCCGTTGTTTGCCATACATTGGTGAATTATCGGAAAAAGTTAGTAAAATTTTTAAACAAGAAGGTTTTAGAATAGCTTTTAGAAGTACGGGTTCACTTAAAAACATCCTCTCAAAACCTAAAGACAAAGTAGACAACTTGGCAAAAAGTGGGGTTTACCAACTCAATTGTAATGATTGTGATATTAAATATATAGGACAAAGCGGTAGAGAAATAAAAACAAGAGTAAAAGAACACTTGCCTAAATCGAGCAAATTTTCGGAATTTAAGGACCATCTAAAAGAAACAAAACATAATTTCAATTCAAATTTAAATACAAGAGTGTTACATAGTTTCAACAAAGGGAAAGAACTAGATTGGTTTGAGAAATTTGAAATTAAAAAATGTAAAATTGAATATGGTGATAAATGCATTAATAATATAACAGATTTTGATCTACCTCCCATTTTAAATATGTACATAAATAATATCAAACATCCAAATAATTAAACTAACTATTCTAATTGTTATTATTTTTATAGCAATTTAATAATATTAAGTATTTACTAGTATAATATTTATTTGTGTTATAATTTCCGTGTTTCGTACGTTCAAATTGAGCGCCATTAAAAAGATCAGCTGCTAATTGGAACGTCGCGTTGGCGGAGGTAACAGCGGGTTCACTTTGGCAATTCATGTAGAGAGACGTGGTTGTGGAAGTCCTTCAACCTGATGATGAGCTAAAAGGCTCGAAATCCGGATCGTTGCAAAACAACTTACTCTGAGTAGGAACTATCTTTTTAAAAAGGATTGAACACCACACTCACTCCATCATTTATCATTTCTGTCAAGACTCTCTACTTCTTAAAGTAAAGAGCGAATCCACTGAACGAAATAAGGAACTAGGAAAAGTACAATAAGCCAAAAGGCTGCAGTGCATGGAAAATGCCGAATCCCCGCCTCCTAGAATCCCTATCATCTTCATCATTATCAACATCAAGGGTGGGTAAAAAAATGATAATGGAAAAGGGCTTGTTCAACTGACATCTCTTGCTACTGCTACTGCTACTGACATCTTTAGGTTTAGGATTGAGACATAGAGAGAGGGTTCTGCTTTTTCAGTACACATGATATAAGTCTTGGGCCAGGTTGTAAGTTTTGATATATTTCAGACCCTGCTACAAATAAAAAACAAAAACTAATACATCCTTATAAAAAATCTTTCCGGGTCAGTGGTACGTAAACTCGTCTACCTTAGAAAGAAAAACATTCGAGCTTGCCTCTGTGTTTTACGTGTTCAAAGAGATTATAGGTGAACATTTCTTCTGAATAAAACAGTTTTCAATAACAAATAACAATAATAAGAAAAACCTTCTATAAAAATACTATATTATAATATAAGTTTATCATCCAAATGGGCGATTCGTGTCATTTGAAGGGAAAAGATAAATCTGGAGGCTGGTTCTTGTGAGTTATATCTCTTTCGCACAACAAATTTGGCCAGTTACGGAAGAAATATTCTGTCCTGGGTAACATGGAAGAAAATAAAACTTTGCCGCTTTTAGTTGCTACAATCGGAACCAGTATCAGTACAAATGTCGATTCGGTGCTAAGGGAATCTCTCAATTGAGATGATCCCTTATTTATATCCAAATTGACATGATTTGATAGGATTTTAAATAGCCTACATTCGGTTTACCCGTTATTGCTGCCCCATGTATTATCATGGAACCATTCGTCATTCTCTGTCAGTAATTTTATAACAAATGGACCTTTATCTTGTTTCTTATTAGGCACATCCAAAACATAATTATAAATTAATTTATTAAAATCGAGTTTGCAACGAAATTGATTGATAATACTGTCATAGAAAACATGTTAATAAAATTTATTATGATTTTAAAAAATATAGTGTTATAAAATAATAACCATGAAGAGTGCGGTGGCCGAGTGGTTAGGGCGTCCTTTTTGTACTAGCCTCTATAGCGTTTCTGGGTTCGAATCCAGGCATAGCCCATGGCTTTTCTCTTGATCATAATATACGCCTCGTCTGCCATGCCCAATGAGTAGTCGGACGTTAAGCTACTTTTTTTAAACTTAATAATAATATTCAATTAATTAAGGTTTTAAGTTGAGAGAAAAAGTCAGTGTCACGAGCGGGATTCGAACCCACGACCTTCGGCTTGATACGCCACTACTCTACCACTTGAGCTATCGTGACTTCAGCTCAAGTGGTAGAGTAGCGGCGTATCAAGCCGAAGGTCGTGGGTTCGAATCCCGCTCGTGACACTGACTTTTTTATCTCAACTTAAAACCTTAATTAATCGAATGCTATTAATTGGTCAAGCGGACCACGAAAAATAGTGAACTTAATAATAATGATATAAAGTGCTATTTGATACTTGTGATGGATTTTGACTTAACACATTTGATTTTAACCCAGATCTGTGTTATTGAAACAAGGTCCAGGCAATTGTTCGGTTCTGGCTATTGTTCTTCGAACAATCGGTCACGGCGGATGGAATGGTCAAATTATTTGGTTAATTCAATTCGAAAGCTAAATTCAATTTACAAAATAATACCGTTAACAATATTAAACATTTTAAAGGGGAATTGACCAAATTTTTCCGTTTAATTTTACAACCAAAGGTATTTTAAGATATCCTTTGGGAAAAATTTTAACCAGAGATTTACAGCCATAGTATAGTTTTTGCAATAAACATGCGAAATGGTCAGGTTTAAAAAATGGCCTGTCTGAAGTACAGCAGTTTTTACTACCTGATATACAGTCGAGTTCAAGGGTTATTTAAGAAAAACGGTAAGGTGGCAACATCCGCCAAACGATCTTATCCACCGTCTCGCTTTCGCGATCAATGCTGTCTTATATGAATTTTATGCAGTTTCAGTCTGGTGCTAATTAGATGTGTGGCTGTGACCTAGTCTAAACTGCTCAAAAATGAGTGGTGGTATTTGTAATTTATTCTTATTCTATTCATTTTAAGTAAATTAATCAATATATTCTTCTTAGTTGTATAAAACAAAAGAAAAAATACAAAAGAAAAACAAGCAACTGCTAATACTCATTTTTAATTTTACTTAAGAATAGTAAGCATGAAGATTACTTATTTTGTAAAGAAACACCTTTTCTTGTCTTTTCTCTATTTTAATCCAGTTTCAACCATTGAAAGACATCATCTGAACAGAAGTTCGCAATAATATTGTGAGAATGATTCATCGAGGTAACCGGCAAGTGGTTATCGCAGAGGCAGTTGGCGTTTCTTAGAACGAGGTCTCCCGGGCTTTAGTCCGATTTCCAGAGACTGAAAGTGCCAATAGGAGGCTTGGTTTAATTTCAGCACAATAAGACGCTAGGGGAGGGCAGAAATATTGTCACTGCTGCAAAACGGAACCCTTTCCTTAGTGTCCGGCAGATCCTAAATATAGTACAAGAGGTTTTGGCAATACCTTTATCAACATAAACGATTAATTTTCAGATTTTCAAGAAGGATTCTCGCTCCAAGGGTTGAATTAAAAAATAAACAAGTCTCAATGACACTGACTTTTGACCAAATCTCTGTTGAACCAAAAAAATATGACCAAAAAAGTTATATTTGAAAAACTGCCTGTGAATTATATATGCTAAAATTTTCACATCTATCCACGTTGAGCCCATCACTTCTCATATCAAGCTATTATACTTAAGAATGAATTACCGGCAGGACTCGAGAATCATCCACCTCGGGAGTCAGACCTCGGTCTTAGGCGGAGAACACACTTGTCGCATGCAACGCTATGCGTCGCTACCCGATGCTACCGACGCCTTGTCACGATTTGGTAGGATGTGCACATCTATACATCGTCAAGCGCATGCCACGTACAGTCACACAGCGTGTATCACAATCGCAACGCTTTTGTTCTTAATGCATTATTTTGAGCAAAACCTTGTAAAAAATTGTTAGTTAAATTTTATGAGCACAACCATGTAATAAATTGTTAGTTAAATTTTATGAGCACAACCATGTAATAAATTGTTAGTTAAATTTTATGAGCACAACCATGTAATAAATTGTTAGTTAAGTTTAATTGTTTTAAATAAAGATATTCCGGTTTTGATAAATTTTCAACCTAAACATCATAATTAAATCATTTTTATAAAAACTCACGAATTTTTGAAGTCGTTTAATTTGGTTTACATAAAAATAAGCACTGGTTATTATTATAACGACAGAATTACTTAATAATTAATAGTTTGAAATAAACTACAAAAAATATGAGTGTCCTGTTCTGACGATACTCGATGCAAATGTGTAATTTTATGAGCAAAACCATGTAAAAAGTTGTTAGTAAATTTAATTGTTTTAAATAAATTCACTAGTTTTAATTAATATCTTTCAATTAGTTAAGGTTTTAGTTGACATAAAAAAGTCAGTGTCACGAGCGGGATTCGAACCCACGACCTTCGGCTAAATACGCCGCTGCTCTACCACCTGAGCAATCGTGACTTCAATCCACTCGGACACTTACTTCCCATCTCAACCCCACCATTTGAATTTTCCCTCCTTTTTTGCCATTTTTCAAATGTCATGTAATCTATTTGATTCTCGGCGACAAATGAAATGGCCACGGAGAGCTTTAGTGATGATATACTTCATTTTAACTTATTCAATTCACTAGTTTTCGTAGTCCGCTTGACCAATTAATATCTTTCAATTAATTAAGGTTTTTAGTTGAGATAAAAAAGTCCGAGTGGATCGAAGTCACGATAGCTTAAGTAGCGGCGTATCTAGCCGAAGGTCGTGGGTTCGAATCCTGCTCGTGACACTGACTTTTTTATCTCAACTAAAAACCAGAATTAATTGAAAGTTTTTAAATAAAGTTATTCCGGTATTTTGTTTTTGTTATGTTAAAAAACGTTTGTTCGTAGTCTGAAAGATTTAAATATGTACCACACCAGCTCTTTTTTTAAAATAAACTGTTACAAAATATTAATGACTGACGACCACTGTTTTAACCACTGCGTTAACTCACCTGAGGAAGGATTAAAATAAATCCGAAACGTTGTGGATTGAAAGAAAAACTGGTTGTTGTTTTTTTTTGAGATGACAAAATATAACAACAATAATACATATAGTTTGAAATAAAAATATGAGTGTCCGGTTCTTTTGTTTTCGACGAAAATCTGGGCATTGGGAATTGGGTAGCTAGAATAGGGTAGCGTTGCATGGGATCGGGCAGATGAGCACGGGGGTAATATAATCTTATGGAAAAATGGACTTCGGAATTTCATCGGTTGGCTTCGAGTAGCGTCACATAGCGTTGCATCGGGTGTGTTCCCTGCTACGAATAGTTTGAGGGAAGTACGCTCCTTTAAGACGACCTGTAGCAACAGCCCCCCCCCATCAGCAACTCAGAATATGGTGAAGCGAGCTCCTAGAAGAGAACATCAATTGAAGTGCTGTTATGTTTACTGATGAATCTCGTTTCTATCTGTATAGCCGGTATGTGTACAATGCCCCAGTTCGTGTTCCTTTCAGCAAAGTTTGGAGAAGGCGGTGTAAATGGTCTAGGCTGGGATTTACACTGGAGGACTAACTGGACTCGATGTTGTAGGCAACTTCACCGAAATGCGTTATGTCCATGAAGTTATCGAGAAATATATCCCTAAAACCAAGAATTTCATTAGAGATTTTTCGATTTCTGATGACCTTATAGAGGTAGAGTTGTTCATCAAAGTTTAGAAAACCTGGGAATTTCCCATTTGTTCCATCCCCCATGGTCTCCAGAACTCAATCCCATTGAGCACATGTGGGGTGCGTTGCAGAGAAGGCTTTTCGATCACCATCCGCAGCCAGTTCACCTGCAACCACTGAATGCAGCATTGCAACATCTATGGAGTGAAATTATGAAATTAGTGACAATCTTATTAACAGTATTCCTAACAGGTGCACAGATGTTTTAACTTATAGAGGTCATTATACTCGGTATTAATTGTTTAAAAAATTATTGTGTTCAGTAAACAAAATTATGAAATTAAAACCTTTTATTTTGTTATTTTTCAAAATACCTTAATTACATTTTCTTTCAGTAAAAAACATAATAATTTCTAATAAATCTTAATGCAATTTATGATGAAAATTAAAATTCTGGGGAAAGTAATTACTACAAAATAGTCAATATCCCTATTCATTTTTGAGCAGTTTATTATATAACACAAGACCTGTTGGTTATAATATCATATGTGGTTTTTGAAACTATCAACTATTAAATTATATTAAATTGTAAGGCGAAATTAGAGTAAATTGTTAGGTCAAAGTAAAGTTAAAATACAATATAAAATTATTGAGAAAATGATAATATGTTTTAAAGAGTATTTTAGGCTGACATAATAATAAACTCTAAATTCTATATAGGCGCATTTGACTCTTCATTATCAACTAAATCGCGGTCGTGGGTTCGAGTCCCACTGTTGCCTCGGGCCTTTTTTCACGATAACCCCTCCCCCACAATATGAATACATATAATATTCGCCTCCTTGGCTAATATGCATCGATCATAAGGCCTTAATTTAAAAAAAATTAACAACTAAATCTTTTAGATTCAAAATAATGGAACTATAGCCTGTTTATAACCTTAGAAACATCCTGTTTAAAATTTCTATTTTCATTATAAAATGTTGGTTGTAAAATCTATGTAATGACGAACAAATCACACTAGAATGCCATCACGGCTATTCGGATTTCTTACAAATCGTCATCCCTTCTGGTTTCTATAAAAGAGAAAGGAAGGATAATATAAAGGATGGGCCGAAATTCAATTTAAAAAACTCGGATATTCTATATTGGAACTGGGAATCGCTAAAGTTGCAATACCAGAACGGAGGTAAGGCAAATTGTCTTCCCCGGAGAGATGTTTCTTCAAAGAAAGGAGGATCTAACGTAATATTTCAAAGGTTCCTGTTTTCACGGTTGTTCCAAGCTCTTTACGTTTTCCGAAATAACTTTTGGCTGTTGAAATAAACGACGTTATTGACGGTTTCGCTCCGTCCAACGTATATTTTACAAGTTCGATAGTCGGTCTGTCATATAGGCCAATCGATGAATAAATAAAATCAAGATTGTCTCCGAGAAAAACAAAGATTTTACAACGGTAAAACTTCCAAGGAGTATTAAATCGACAAGAGATTCTTTTTATGTAGGTGAATTTTTTTACAATAAAATATGTTTTATACCGAACTACCACTTGGTGAAGGAAAATAAAAATATCTTTAGGTGAAAAGAATTCGACAATTTTACACATTCGTTAAATCCCGGCTGTAGAATGTTTTTCCTTCTTTGAGAGGCAAAGTTGCGAAGAAGCCTTTTGGTTAAATGGAGCGTTTTAACAAATTGCTCCAAACAAGTAAAAAGGGACTTCGATCGACTTGGACTGAACGACGAAACAAAAGGGAAGAAATCGACACGAAAGACATCATTTCATCGGAAAATGTTCTTGAATCTAGAATCAATACAAAAATTAGATAACAAAAGCAGCGAGTAAGGCACCCCTAAGTCTAAACGCAAAAATGAACATGAGTAGAAAGTACATTAAATAAAAACAACAGTTCAAGCGTTAGTACAAAAGGTCGGATGCCTAGATTGTCCTTGTCGCAATAAAAAATGAAAATGGACGAGAAAGTCTGCAGATGTGAAACAGTAACATAGGGCGGCAAAAAAGCCCGCTGGGAAATGGGTCTTCACGACTTTTAGGCGAGGAAGAAAGTCCAAAACCGTAATCTGCGGGAGAAAAATGTGAAAGCTTACACCTAAAGTTGGAGTCTGTTTTCGTTTTTGTTAATAACGATGTGTTGTTCTTTATAAATTTAGAATTTACTGACGCCCACGTGGCTTTTACTAAAAATATAGAGCTTATTGCACGGAAATGGGATGTTTTCTTTTATTTATTACAATCTGTCACATTATTTACAACATGTAATGAGTTATATTTACGAATTACATGAATCCTATGTCGTTAACTATACGCGAGGATTAATCCTCGTTTAGTTGGCCACGAGGCCATCTGCTCTTCAGTCGTCTTGTAGGATTACAAGTATGGTTTCTGCTGGATAATTGGGCATCTCGATCTGAGTGAGATGAGAAATTATTGTGGAAAGTGGAAAATGTTTTGGAGATTTTTAGGTCGTTGTGGAATTGTGTTGGAGACGCAGTAAGGAGCATTGACTATGCTTCTGAGAACTTTGGATTGGAATGATTCTAATCTTTGGATGTTGGAAAATTTACACAGTTCAGTCTCTACGTCTAGATTGGTTTTAGTATTTTCAGTTTGTTTTATGTAGAGTAGTCCGTAACGTTGGTTCGGTGACTGTCGTTTCAGTCGTGTCTGTTGGTTCTAGGTTATTCCTGAGTCTAGATGGAATCCAAGGTAGCGGACGTAGTATGGAAGTATTGTGGAGGATTATTGTAAGAGGTGTTTTGCTTCGAAGGGTGAGTTATATATGGGTGCTTTGCTTCCACGCCTTCACACGCCAGTATTTGCTCCATTTCGCTATTTTCGGACATGTACCTGGAGCTCCTTCGAAGTAATGTGAGATCCGGGATGAGAGTATGGTAGCTGTGTCGAAGGCAAAGGATGCAAGGATGATGGAGTGAAGTTGGGATATTTGCGGTTTATAGGAGGTAAAGGATCGGTCTAAATACGCTGCCCTGATGTAAAGACCACTGCAAGAAACTTTGTTGACGTTATAATTGTTGTATTAAAACATTATTAGAGTGGAAAAATAATCTATTAATTTCCCTCTTATCACACATTTATTTTCTTCTTCTTACACTTATTCACTTTCCTCACTAGGGAGAAAATCTTGAGGCGATTGGCGCTTTAGGTGCTTAGAGGATTGTCGAGGAGTATTCGGAATGACAGGTGTTGGACTAGGGGGTTGGGATGAGATTCTAGGATTTGTATCGATTTCTTCCGATTTCGAGGACATATGAGATTGGAGACGTTATGGCAATGGTTCGAAGGAGTTTGGACTGGAGTGAGTGGATTCTTTCGAGTTTGGAATGCTTCGTTGAACCCCACAGTTCAATTCCTTACGTACAGATTGGCTGTAGTAACGGCGTTTATTTTATACTGAGTCTTCTGATCTATTGCCAAGTACTCTTTTAAGTAGTTTATAACGTCTGTTAAGGTCTACGCTTTTGAGCCGAGTATATAAGTTACAAGTAAGTATTTTGCCGATACAAACGATACAAAGTCCCACATAGCGAACGACATCGGCTGCTGAGAGAGGAACACAGTGAAGAAAAGATGATACGGCGGAGGGTAAAGGTTATTCGATGGGATTTAGTTTCGTTGAGTCTGATCTTCCATGTATTGAACAATTTTTCTGAATAAGAGAGATGATCCTGGTGCTTTCTGAAGGCCACTAGTGGGTCTGGGTTTGCTGAAAGGATAACGGTATAGACATTATTATGTCGGGGCTACTATGTAGGAATGTATACTGAAGAGAGAAAGGGACTAAAAGAGTTGCCATGCGGGACACTCGTTGCGACATAGTGGTTTAGGGAAAAGGATGTTCCTTGTACTTGAGAGTACATATTTAACAGATGGGATTTTAGGTAATTAGGTAGAAGTAGTTAATGGGAGGTTTTCCATGATTTGGGGATGGGTGCCTCAGTTGACTGAAGGCTTGCCTAACGAAGAAAGCGCTCGAACAGCTTTCCTTCTGCATGCCATGATGTCTACAACCCTGAGGTACAGGTAAAGCTGTGACGCCGGAACCCGAATTAATTAATCAATCTTTTAAGGATGGGACAAACATATTTCAAGTAGGATTTTCAAGAATTTTATCAAGTAATGGCAACCAAACTGATGAGCCAGTATGACCGAGAGATAACAGGGTTTTATGATTGATAACGTCCATTGCATTGGGAGTTAGGTAGTTCAAAGGACTAAGTTCAAAATGGTTATCGGTATAAATAATCGGTTTAGGAGAAGAATTTGGAGTTTGTTTGTGATGTTGCCTGGGGAGGTTTTTTATGATGAATTTGTATTCTCACGGAGTGATGGGCTTAAGAGGTGGAGAAAGTGACCCTTTTGACTGTTAAGCCAGGAACACACCCGATGCTACGCTATGCGACGCTACCCGATGCTACCCGACGCAAATCCAAACTCCGATTTCCCATAAGGTTGCATTACCCCCGTGCACATCTACCCGATGCTATGCCACGCTAACCTACCCGACGCTCTGCGATCCCCACTGTGCAGATTTTCGTCGGGTCACATCGAGTACAGTCGAAGACAAAAGAACCGGACACTCATATTTTTATTCAAACTACATGTATTATTGTCGTTATATTAATTACAACATACTTATTTTAATATAAACCAAATTAACTGTGATTAAAAATTAATTAGTTTTTATTTAAAAAATTAATTTTAATGGTTTGGTAGAAAATTAATCAAAACACCGGAATACGATTTTTTGATATAATGAATTTAACTAACAATTTATTGTACTCGCTTCGGCGGTACATATACTAAAATTGGAACAATTTATTACACGGTTTTGCTCATAAAATTTAATTAACAATTTATTTCATAGTTTTGCTCGTAAAATTACACCATTTTGTAATGTCGGGTAGCATCAGAACAGGACACTCATATTTTTTGTAGTTTATTTCAAACTAAGTACATGTAATTTTGTCGTTATATTAATAACATGTTATTTTAATGTAAACCAAATTAAACGAGATCAAAAATGCATAAGGTTTTATAAACATTGTTTAATTATGATGGTTAGGAAGAAAATTTATCAAAACACCGTAATAACTTTATTTAAAACAATTAAGTTTAACAAACAATTTATTAGATGGTTGTGCTCATAAAATTTAACTAACAATTTATTACAAGGTTTTGCTCAAAATAATGCATTAAGAACAAAAGCGTTGCGATTGTGATACACGCTGTGTGACTGTTCGTGGCATGCGCTTGACGATGTATAGATGTGCACATCCTACCAAATCGTGACAAGGCGTCGGTAGCATCGGGTAGCGTCGCATAGCGTTGCATGCGACAAGTGTGTTCCCCGCCTAAGACCGAGGTCTGACTCCCGAGGTGGATGATTCTCGAGGCCTGTCGGTAAATTAAGGTTTTGCTCAAAATAGTGCATTAAGAATAAAAGATGCGTTGCGATTGTGATAGTGATTATTATGATAAACGCTGTGGATTGTATGCGA
Organism: Cimex lectularius; assembly: GCF_000648675.2. Classification (NCBI taxonomy): domain Eukaryota; kingdom Metazoa; phylum Arthropoda; class Insecta; order Hemiptera; family Cimicidae; genus Cimex; species Cimex lectularius. Next base: position 132,525 of record NW_019392952.1, on the reverse strand, counting down.
CGTGTGCTTGCGTCGGATAGATGTGCACACCCCACCAAAACGTGGCAAGCCGTCGGGTAGCGTCGCATGGCGTAGCATCGGGTAAGTGTGTTCCTGGCTTTAGTCTAGTCTGGAATTGTAAAGAAATAAAGAAAGAAAATAAATCGAAACCTTAAGTGAAAAATTGGCTACTATCACATTACAGTTTGCACATTCTTATGGGAAAATTCAATTTCCATCAAATTACAATGTTAATTTATATTATAAAACATTATTAAAAATATTGGTTAAAAATTAATGTCGCAATTGCTTTTGTTCCTAAGAAAAGGCTTTCTTGTTCAGTGAAAGAGACCCCCTCCGGCATTGTTAATGGGAGATTAATTATCTCGAAGCTCCGGAGGTGTGATCAAAGTAATAGACTTCGTATTCTCAACGGCGGATAATTAATGTGTTTTTTTACGTTTCAATGATAATTAGGTCAATTTACGAAGTTCGCATTTCACCCCCGTTCGATGACACCATACTTTTATAAAATGAAAAAAATTCAGTATTCCTTGATAGTGTGCTTCATAAAGTACAACAATACTCTGCTTATCCAAGCCCATTTTTTGCCAGTTAATTCTAAACAATCTCGTGCACATCGGCATTTTAATGATGGATTAATTTTCTTTAAATAAACGCAAGATAATTTAAATTTTTTTTTGAGCCGTATTAAAAACAAAACTCGCTTGTATTCGACAAATTTAAACTGCAGGCTATAAATAAATCGGCATTAGATGAACCGTTGCTTCAGGATTAAAGCTGAATTTATGGCATTGCAGGTTATTACGATAGCGACTAATGCACAATTCCACGTTTAAACATTCGGCGAAACCATAACATTAATGTATGTTAATACATGATAAATGTACTCATTAAACATTTCCGTAGGTTCTATTAGTTTCTAAACTAACAATTCATAGTAACGTTTACATTTTATTCTCCATATTTTGTACAATATGAAAGTAATCGGTATTGAAGTTTTATTTCATGTGTATCTAAGAAAACCTAATAATAAACGAACATTGGTTTAATAAGAACGTAACCTTTTGATTTAAACTGTATAATTATATAATAATTGTTAGAACTTGATACATTGTTAAGTTTTCTGTAATTGTGAGGTTCCGTTACACAAAAGCTTTCGCATACTGTCGGAAAACTCTCCCTGTATTGGGTTTTCACTTGCTACATTCTCGTAAAGTTTATGTATAATGCTGAATTTACCGGAAGAAGGGGTGAATTGGTGCCAAATGTAAACACTGGAATTTCATGATGAAAAAATATTTGATTTTCTTCACATCTGAAACTGCCTTAATTTCCTAATAAAACTAAGATACACAAATAGCTAGAAGCAAAGATGAATCCTAACACATCAGAAAATTTCAGGCAACGAGGCAGAAGACTAGAAGAAAAAGAAAAGATAAAAAAAGAAGCCTTGGAATTACACATTAAAAAAGAACTGGAATTTTGATTTACTAAAGATCAGCACAAATACTGAACCTATGCTTGCATGAGGCAAACAAAACTACTCGCATAAAAATCCATTGGGTGAAAGAAAAAAAATCCTATTTAACAGAAAGGAATTAACCATAACAGGACAAGCCCCTGAAAAATGTATCTTAAAAATGGTACTGTTGATTGATAAACAATATGGAATATTTATTTAGAAATCGTGAGATGCGGTCTGGTGTGATGTAGGTTTCAGAAAAACATTTTCTTTATCGTGCCAATGTTTCGATCTTTATTGAAATCATCTTCAGGGCCTGGGATTTACGAACATTGTTTACATATAACAATTACACTTTTCCACATTCAAAATGTAATTGTTATATGTAAACAATGTTTGTAAAACCCAGGCCCTGAAGATGATCTCAATAAAGATCGAAACGTTGGCACGATAAAGAAAATGTTTTTTCTGAAACCTATATCACACCAGACCGCATCTTACGATTTCTAAATAAATATCGATTAACGGTCATTAATCACCACACAATATGGACTATGTCAAGAGAAGACAGAAACATATTCTATGCAACTACACTGCAATATTTAGAAGAACGCTATGGTACCCGAAGAAAACAATACATGACCCTGTAGATCTCGACACCATACCCCTGGATAATCTTCCAGGAAAACTATTGGCAGAGCAATGACATAAACGAAAACTACCCTATGGCTCCAAAAAGAAAAGAAAAAATCATCTTGTTTAACTTGACAAATCTCGTGTGGCATCGATAATAACACTAGTATGAAGTTGACAAAAGACCTAATTTTCTCTCACCTAGTCAATATTCAACTGACATAAAAAAAACACTAATAAAAAATAGAAGGAAAGAGGTTAAAAATTAATATATTTATGTTACCGCTTTTATTTTGATTATTTTTTATTTTGGTCTCGTCACAATAATTAAGGAGAAATACAAACAAAAATACAGATTAAACTCCCAATCACCAAATAAGAAGGTTTTTGTTATTTTAAGACCGTCCTAACGGTTCGCTTGTTTATTAAAAAAAAAAAAAAATCCAAGATTTGATCATTAATTTATATTTATGTGTGGTATTTAGTGACCGTTAATTAATGATTATTTGGAGATCGTGAGATGAGGTCTGATGTGACGTAGATTATAAAAAAACGTTTTCTTTATCGTGCCAACGTTTCGATCTTTATTGAGATCATCTTCAGACCCTGGGATTTATACACATTGAGTAAATTATACAAATACATGTAAGATCTGAAAAAATGAATTTATACAATGATAGCAATTTTAGACTCAATCGAAGTGTTTGTTTTCTGTGCAGATATGTCATTGCTGTGTGACGTGTTGAGAGTGCCAGTGAGATATTGATATTTTTTGTATATATTACCTTGGATTTTGAAGGGTGAGGAAGGAGGTAGGGATAGAAATCCATTTTTCTATGAGGAGTCGACTTCTTTGAGGTGAAAGGAACCGACAATGGGAAAAATCGATTTCAACAATCCAAATATAAATAAAAAACATTAATATCTCACTGGCACTCTCAACACGACACACAGCAATGACATATCTGCACAGAAAACAAACGCTTTGGGTGAGTACAAATACTTTGTTTGAGTCTAAAATTTCTATCATTGTATAAATTCATTTTTCACATCATATATGTATTTGTATAATTTACTCAATGTTTATAAATCCCAGGCTCTGAAGATGACCTCAATAAAGATCGAAACGTTGGCACGATAAAGAAAATGTTTTTCTAAAACTTACGTCACACCAGACCGCATCTCACGATTTTCAAATAATCGTTTATATTTATGTTAAACTAAAGGATAAAGAATAAATCTCCTACAAGTTAAGAAAGAATCACATTCCCTTGTAAATCATTGTGTCAGATCACATCGTTTCAGCTCGTATAACTTTTGTACACAGGTGACATCCCCTTCCTGTGATTTATGTCTACAATTCTCTTGATAAGCGTCACCCAATTCCGCAACGATCTTTATCGGACAAATAATTTCAGAAGAAGTACTGTACATTCTGTAAGATCGTTGCGTGTCTGCACTAAATTGAAAATCATCTCAAAGGGATTTTGTGTTTGTGAAAATCTATTGATTGCTCAAAAAATATTAACATAAATACATTTTATACAAGCAATATTGTGGTTGTTGACATTGACACTTAATAATAATACGGTATAAATTTAATTAAACGCAAACTTTTTTAAATTTACCTCTCAATCACTAAAATAAAGAACATTTTTTTAGAACCAATAATAAAAAAGTTTAATGATTATACATGTTGAATGATTTATTTTTTCAAACAGTTTAACAGATATGAAGTTTAATAAAGTTTTTTTTCGGTGATACTTTTAAAATATTCGACGCTTTTCCGAATAATTATCTCGCCAAAAGGCCTCGGGGGCCGAAAAAAAATTATTTTAAATTTTTTGACTTTTTTGTGCATGTATTGTATTATATATATCAGTCAATTTTTTACGTGAGTATACAGGAGACTATTATATATATGCTATGCCTATATGCAGGAGATTTTATGTTCCCCGGCACTGTAGTCTTCTTGATCCTACTCTTAAGAAGTAGTACGTCATTGATCGTTGTTGGTCCAATTTCTAGTTTTTTTTTGCCTACCAGGTTAATTTGCAGTGCTTGCATTTGGAAATATGGGTGACTGTTTCTTCCTCCTCATCGCATAACCTACAAATGGGGTCATTGTTAAATATAGCCAGGTTATGTAGACGTTTTTGTAGATGCCAGCGGCAGGTGCATTGTCCTATCGCTCCCCTGAGTTTTGCCATTTTTTACTGTGAGTTTACCAATTTTGGAAAAGGTTTCTTTTGTCTGCGAAAATGTCTGTGTCTTGGAATCATTCCATATCATCAGGTTGTTACGTTTCCCCCGGGTTTGGAGATTTTGGATGCATTCACGTGATTTTTTTTAAAATGCTAATGCTTTAATAGCTGCTTAACTGTCTGGCCTGATGTTTTATTAAAGATTAAAGCCTGTGTTACCTCTTTTAATCTTCCTAAAACACGAGCAGTCATAGACCGTATTTCAGCTTGACAGAGTTGTACTTTCCTAATGAGTTAAATTTCTAATATTTTGGGCTTGCACGGAAAATACGTGATCCAGTTCCTTTATTTCTTTTGAAGCCATTGAATACCATGTTAATGTATTTTTTATAAAGGTGCAGAGCGGAAATGTCAAAATAAGAAAAATCGGGTAGAATATTAAGTGTACATAATTTATTTAAGCACAACAGAATTAAAATTCTTGTAAGCACGTTGTGATGATAAATGTTACTTAATGTTAGGCTTTTTATTCATTCTTCTCAAGAGAAAAATTTAAGTTTGTAAATTTAAGAGAGGTGAAGTGACAAAATCTGAAAGAAATGATAAACTTTAATATATGAAAAACTATATTTCACAATAAATTGATTTTCGTTGTAGTGGTTTTTATACATTGATTAATTAAATTAATTGCATGTGAAGTTTATGTTTTGTTTTTGAGTTTTTTTACAACGAGGAATGTGTTTACAATTTCATACAGTGCCTGATAAAATAACGGTGTTAATTTTATTGTCATTCATTAGATTTCGTGGTCCGATTGACCAAATTACTTCTGTCAATTAATTATTCTGTGTATGTACGGTCTTGGTTGAAATGAAAAAGTTAGTGTCACGAGCGGGATTCGAACCCACGACTTTTCGGCTTCCGTTTTTTCAAATACGCCGCTGCTCTACCACTTGAGCTATCGTGACTTCGATCTACTCGGACACCAACTTCCCATCTCAACCCAACCTTTCGAATTTTCCCTCCATTTTGTCGTGTAATCTATCGAATCCCGTAAGTATTTAATCGCACTAAGCCATCTTCACTAAAGCTCTACGTGGCTATTTCATTTGTCGCCGAGAATCGAATCCGAAAAAAATTTGATTCTTGGAGACAAATGAAATGGCCACGGAGAGCTTTAGTGAAATATACTTCATTTTACTTATTACATCTATTAGGTTTCGTGGTCCGATTGACCAAATAAATTCTTTTCAATTAATTAAGGCTTTGGTTGAGATAAAAATGAAATCAAATAGATTACACGACATTTGACAAATGACAAAAAAGAGGGAAAATTCGAAAGGTTGGGTTGAGATCGGAAGATGGTGTCCGAGATCGAAGCCACGATAGCTCAAGTAGTAAAGCACCGGCGTATTTAGCCGAAAAGTAGTGGGTTCGAATCCCGCTCGTGACACTAACTTTTTCATTTCAACCAACTACTTATTGTTATTATTCTTGAATAAGTGAAATTGGTTAACTCGACCCAAATAAATTTACTTGTTGAAATCTTACATGCTTAGTTTTTTTTTATAATAGTGCATCTCATGAAAATTCTTTTCATGACACAAAATACGCGGATTTTTCTACGATAAAACACAAATGCTTTCGCAAAACTGAGAGCCCTGAGGAACCCACTTCCACTTTTATCATTCCTCTTTGTGAGAGTGGCTATCATAAAACTTGATGAAAAGGAAAGTGGATGCGACCATAACATTCCGTGTTTGACCGAAAACCGCAAGTAAACAGTAAAACGTAGATCACATCGTGACTTTCTCCCTTTTCAAGATAATTGAATTGCTTTATCTTTTCTACGCTGAGCAATCTCTTTTTCTCTCTTCAAAGATCTCTGTGCTTATAAATGTTGAAAAAAATCCCTGTAGTTTGCAGCCTACACAAATAACATCTTTATTAAATAAAAATTCAATACTGAGTGTTGATAACACTCTGTTATTGTAGAAAGTACTAGCAAGACAGTGCTAACGTATGCGGCAGCCGCATGGAACTTCACTAGTGAAATTAATTTTAAAAAGTTGCAAAAAGTGCAAAATAAATTTCTAAGGTTTGCCATAGATGCTCCTAGGTATATGCCCATATTTAAACGTCACAATGATACAAGTGTACCTTACATTAAGGACAATATAAAAGAAATTAGTGCTACGTTTTTCATTCAGTCAAGCCACGAAAACTAGTGAATTGAATGTAATGAATAACTATTCAGAAATCGTGAGATGCGGTTTGAGATACGATCTGGTGTGATGTAGGTCTCAGAAAAACATTTTCTTTATCATGCCAACGTTTCGATCTTTATTGAGATCATCTTCAGGGCCTTGTAATAACATTGTTTACATTTAAAAAATACATTTAGGATGTGGAAAAGTGAATTTCATCCTAATTGAATTTGTTAAATGTAAATGTTTGTAAATCCCAGGCCCTGAAGATGATCTCAATAAAGATCGAAACGTTGGCACGATAATGTTTTTCTGAGACCTACATCACACCAGACCGCATCTCACGATTTCTGAATAATTACCGATTAACGGTCACTAATCACCACACATAATGAGTAACCTTGAGTAATAAGATGAATAGGACAATACAGTGTTAATAATTAACACAAAACAATTAAGAAAATATTAAGTACTTAAAACTAAGTGTAACTCAGGGTTAAGTTTTTCTAGTTCAGTTTTCCCAACATTTAAGCTGTAAGGCATTAAATATACTTTATTTATTTAAGTCGAGAGTTAAAGTATTACTACTGGTACTCTTGTTTCTCACTTGTAAATATATGGACCGTAAATAAATAATTTTGAAGTTAAAAACACAATAAAGTTCTGACAGAATTATTATAGCTTTTCATAAAAAACGATGTACGGTATTATGTTAAAAAAAATACAGTATGTCCTAAATATAATTTTATTTAGTAAAGTCCTTTTTCACACCTTTTGGAAGGTAGGGTTAGGAATGTAAGTAAAGTATTGATTTTCGGTGTGTGAACACACCCTCTCTATTGCAAATCGATTGTTGATAATGATTGATGAAGAGTGCAGGAGTTTTGCTATACTGCTCCATTTAATAGCTATAATTTCCCCTGTTTCTAATACGATTCCATACCATCGAACTTTTTACAACAGTTCGTTACCATCTTAGAAAATAAGACAACAGTGACATTGAGGAAACAATTGGAATCAATCAATGAAAACAAGAATCTATGAACCTCTTGCAAGATTTGAAAAGAAAGAAAGTACAAAAATTCTCTTTGGGAGCAGACCAAATCTTAACAGGCTTCGTGAACACTGCAGACTAAATGGACATCTAAGAAAAATGTACGTCAATCAACAGGGTGCAGATATTGCTGATGAGGTTGAGGAAACTCTAACACCCATGTTGTCAGACTGCGTGTTACACTTCTCAGCGGTAAAATGTGTTTTGGATGCAATAATAATTGAATTCCTTAACGAATGAGAATTCACTGGTGTGCTGTAGCTATAGAAGAGTGGGAAAAAATACTATAGCTCTTCAAGGGCTTGGTTTAGACCCCGAACCCACCCATAAAATTCGGCGAAGAATTTGAATTTTTCCTCACTCTAACCTTATCATGGAATACAGTATAGACATAGATTTGGCAATTACGTCCCATTCGAAATCTCACTTTCGACATATTTGTATTTTAGGCAGTTCAGAAACATCTAGAAAGTCGTAAAAATGTGAAATTAAGTAGAATATTCGCCCAATTACGGCTATCCGGTGAACGATACCCAACGCTATATTTAAATGGACAAAAGTACAAACTCTCTCCGAACGGTCTTTGCCTCACTTTTAAGCCAGGATCACACTCACCCGATGCTATGCCATGCGACGCTACCCGATTCTACCCGACGCCTTGCCACGTTTTGGTGGGGTGTGAACATCTATCCGACGCAAGCACACATCGCGTACAGTCCACAGCGTTTATCACAATAATCACTATCACAATCGCAACGCATCTTTTGTTCTTAATGCACTATTTTGAGCAAAACCTTGTAATAAATTGTTAGTTAAATTTTATGAGCACAACCATCTAATAAATTGTTTGTTAAACTTAATTGTTTTAAATAAAGTTACTCCTAACCATCATAATTAAACAATGTTTATAAAAACTCATGCATTTTTTATCTCGTTTAATTTGGTTTACATTAAAATAACATGTTGTAATTAATATAACGACAAAATTACATGTACTTAGTTTGAAATAAACTACAAAAAATATGAGTGTCCTGTTCTGCTGCTACCCGACATTACAAAATGGTGTAATTTTATGAGCAAAATCGTGTAATAAATTGTTCCAATTTTAGTATATGTACCGCCGAAGCCGAAGAAAATAAATTGTTAGTTAAATTCATTAGATCAAAAAATCGTATTCCGGTGTTTTGATTAATTTTGTACCAAACCATTAAAATTAATTTTTTAAATAAAAACTAATTAATTTTTAATCACAGCTAATTTGGTTTATATTAAAATAAGTATGTTGTAATTAATATAACGACTACATGTAGTTTGAATAAAAATATGAGTGTCCGGTTCTTTTGTCTTCGACTGTACTCGATGCGACCCGACGAAAATCTGGACAGTGGGGATCGCACAGCGTCGGGTAGGTTAGCGAGGCATAGCATCTGGCAGATGTGCGCGGGGGTAATGCAACCTTATGCAAAATCGGAGTTTGGATTTTTGTTGGGTAGCATCGGGTAGCGTCGCATACTTTAACTGAGAAAAGGACGAAATGGCTCATTTTTTGTTGTACTGTCTTTTTTTCAAATCAATTCGAGAAAGGTCTCTCCCAACGGATTCTACTCAATGAAAACCAGAATCTCAATAATACACTTGTTTACAGATCAGAAAACCAATTAAAAAACGTATACATTTACATTATTGATTCCCTTAAAAAAAGACAATATCTGCTAAAATTGCTCGAAATATAATATGGGCTCACTACAACTGAATTAAAGGAATTGAGTTGTTTGGTTTTTTATTTGTAGTGTTTAATCTTATTTATGCATTATACATTTCATGTTGTTTGGTACATCTCTCACTGCCAACATAGCAGACACATTATTATTTTTGCAAAAATCCATATATGTTTAAAACTCATAATTCACCCAATTAATTATACTTTTTAACTAAGGTCTTGGTATAAATGAAAAAGCTATTGTCACGAGCGGGATTCGAACCCACCGAAGGTTGTGGGTTCGAATCCGAAGGTTGCAATTATTGTAAAAACCTAACTCGTCTCTTGAAAAAAAAATATAATACCATAATAATAATTTACCTACAAAAAGCAGAAAAATAATTTGTAAATTGTTAATTCTTCTACTTTATCAGTGTATACTCAAACTATGAACCCGACTCTATTTTGTAAAATAATCAAACTCGCAAACAAAAGAAAGATTATTATGTTATTTTAAATAGCAAAAGAATTAAGGTCCTGCGTGGTTTAAGAAGTCCTAATTTCAATGAAGTCCAGGACAGAGATATGCGAAAAGAAGACCATATCAGAAATTAAATGCAGCATTACTAAACCTAGTGTTACGATTAGAATAATAGTAAAACTGCTGATTGTATACACTGCTGACTTCGAGGGAGAGCAGCAGAAACAAGCCTGTGCAGATATTGCCAGGAAGAAGAAAAAGCGGAACATGTCCTCAGTGAGTGTTATGTAGCCTGAGATTTCTCTTCCTGGTAGAGAAACAGCCCGAAAGATAGATCCATAATCCCTTAACAAATCTTTGGAACCTGATTTAAAGCGTTATCCTTAACGAAGGAGCTTTAAATAATAATAGAAATTGGACAATAGACCAATATTGGTTATGGTACGAAAGGTCGTCAAGAGGCTTACTCTTCTTACCTTAACCTTAGGGTTTTGTGAGTGAGGCTGCATCTTTTCTTGCAATGACATCTGCTTTTTTATTATTCTTTAGTTTTTGCATCTGTATCAGTATTTTCTAAGTATAAGGTGACGGTTTTCTTTATTGAGAACCACAACCAAAGGCATTCATGGTTTAGTTCAGTGCGTGATGCTTTGTCTTTTGTTCTTGTAAGCAGTCCAGATTGAATTGAGTACATCTCTCAATTTTATACTGCGTCTTGAAAGATATTGGTCTACATGTCAATCTACTTTGAATACTTAATTTTGAAGTCCACAAACTTTACGTAGGAATTTTCTACCAACTTGCACCGTTGGTGTACCAAGAGACGTTTCCGAGGTTTCAACTCTCATTATCACGACCTTTTAGAACCAAAATCGGTCTGAAAGTTATGTTCAAATTCGTAGCCGCAAGTATAAGTTCTCTTATTCCTTCTTATTTTAAATCATATTGCATCGAAGACATTGAAGTTTTTGTGGTGTTAAAATCAAAAATTTTGACGCCGATGAACATTTCGTTAATTAATTTAGAATTGAGGATTGGAGACCTCCTTGCCAATTAAACAATAATATAATTTTAAATACTTGTTGGTAAATTTTAGTATTCATAAAAGTTCACTTCCTTGTCCTACAAATTACAGGCATGAATGATGAACACATCATTGTTCTTCTACTAAAGCTCTCTCTAGAATAAATATTATCACAAGTTCTCCCTATCACACCTTTCAAGCTGAATACCGGACGAACAGTACCACTGAAATTTTGTAAATAAAATTGTTAATAGATTTCAATTAATCAAGGTTTTTAGTTGAGATAAAAAGTCAATGTCACGAGCGGGATTCGAACCCACGATCTTCGGCTAGATACGCCGCTGCTCTACCACTTGAGCTATTATCTCAACTAAAAGCCTTAATTAATTGAAAGATATTAATTGGTCAAGCGGATCACGAAAACTAATGAATTTAGTAAGTTAAAATGAAGTATACCTTCACTAAAGCTCTCCGTGGCCATTTCATTTGTCGCCGAGAATCAAATAAATTACACGACATATGAAAAATGGCAAAAGGGAGGGAAAATTGAAAATGTGGGGTTGAGATGGGAAGTAAGTGTCCGAGTGGATCGAGGTCACGATAGCTCATGTGGTAGAGTATCGGCGTATCAAGCCGAAGGTCGTGTGTTCGAATCCCACTCGTAACACTGACTTTTTTATCTCAACTAAAAACCTTAATTAATTGAAAGATATTAATTGGCCAAGCAGACCAATGAAAACTAGTGAATTGTTAACAGACATAAAAACTTGTATTGTAGACAAAACAATTTTAGTTTCCATAGACACTAGTAGAAGAGACTTTGACAGTTTTGATCATGATATACTCATTTCAGTGCTGAGATCTACGTATCCTATAATGATATTAATTGGTTTAGATCTTATACAGAAATTATGAATAGTGGAGTGAGTGCGGTGTTCAATCCTTTTTAAAAAGATAGTTCCTACTCACAGTAAGTTTTTTTGCAACGATCCGGATTTCAAGCTTTTTGTTCATCATCAGGTTGTAGAACTCCTTCAACGTGAAGATGAGCAAAAAGCTCGAAATCCGGATCGTTGAAAAACAACTTACTGTGAGTAGGAACTATCTTTTTAAAAAGGATGAGATCTTACATTTCCATACGCAACAATGCGGAAAAACTTCAAAAAACAATTATTCTAATTGGACGTTTATCAATCGTGGTGTCTCTCAAGGATATACGCCATCGGCTTTATTGTTTATCCTATATGTAAATAGAATAGATTATGATATTACTAACTGCCCCTTTTGTATGACCTCAATATGTAAAATCACAATTATCAAATATAAATGAAAGCATATTAAAACTTCAAAACTTAAAAAAATCTTCATAACTTAAAAAATCGTCATAACTTACATGCTACTATAATTTGTCTGTACTATTTCTATGACTACTAATTTATGACAAATACTATAATTTATCCGTTTTAAAAATGGATGATTTGTTGAAATACAAAAGTTTGACTATTTTCTACGACATTATAAGAGTACAGAACCCGTTATACCAATTTGATAATGTTTCTCACTTTAAAGTAAAAAAAAGTACTTTTACAAGCTCTCGAACTGCGTTTACGATGCTGTTGTGCAATCGATAATGTTTTTTTTTAAATTCATTCTTTCCTTAATCTATAAAACTTTACGATAATTATCCCTTTGTTATAAAGTCATGTAAACTAAAAATATTTATAAGAAACACCTAAAAGCTGTTTTATTTCATTTGATTATGTTCAATCATACTCTGTACAATAATATTTAAAAATATATGCAGACAGTAAAAAATTATATTTGTATTTGTTCGTATTTTGTGTTTTGAATTATGTAAACTTTATTTCTATGAACGAATGCTCGTCAAATGTAAGAGCTAATTTTCCGACCTTTTGTAAACAAAATGTTCAATTCAATCCATCGAATTCAGATTAGATTCTTATGCAAACATGTTTTTATGCAAGCATGTTCCCATTCAATCCTCGACTCACCAATTGATAATTGCTATGACAGAACAATTTATGAAAGAAAAAAAAATTGTGCAATTTTTATAAATTATTGATATTGCATACTTATATTTGAAATAATAGTAGTAATTTGTATAAAAAGATCAATTATTTCATAATATAAAAGCTTGCAAATGTTTTCTTATTGTGATTAATTTTAAATAATAAAAAGAACCCCAAAGAGAAAGTAAAAACAAGAACACGCTGTTGTATTTCAGTTCTCTTAAGAAAATTACTTTCCCATTAATAAAGGTCGTCCGAGGAGGAAAACACTTCTTTTTCCTCATCCTCATAAATCAAATTCCTTGGAATTTTTATTAATTATTTTACAAAAAAGTCAATTTAAAGTCCTAACTAGTAAAAACTTCATACTCGAGAATTTTCTCCGGTGAAATTGTGTGGCAACATCAATTATAAGCAGCCTAGTGGTCAAGGAATTACATTATTCCGCATCAATTGGTAATAGGATTGCGGTAAGTTCAAAGGCTATCGATTGACAGATATTTGTCAGCGTAACTATAACCGGATACACTGATATCAATAATATTGTGTGATTTAAATGAAGTTGAAATCATATAAATTATCGTCTGTCATTTAATTCAATTCAATCTCGCAACCTATTTCCTTTATCTTTCAGTCTCTCACTCATCCCACTCAAGTATCTCTCTCTCTCTCTCTCTCTCTCGCTCACACACACACACACACACACACACACACACACACACACACACACACGCGGGTTCGCTCCATCAGTGGATTTATCCATCTGCCAAATACGAGTCGGACTCAATCATTTCATATATCCATCACTAATTATTTGTGTTGTGTTATTTGAATCCATCTGCAAGGCGATGAAGTGATGACTCCGTTTTATCATATCGTATATTAATTTTTTGCTTTGGGTTTCTTGCTGATTGAAAAACCTCTTCGACCGTTAACTAGTTTGATTTTGTCATTTTTTTCCTGTTGTAAATTGTGATGCATTATTTAAACTTGGAAAAATTTTCGGATGATCATAGATTATCAAGCTCGGCCTTGATGTACTTTAACATGTTCTTTGGCTGTCAGACACTACATTTTAATAACTTTTTGATTGGCGTGTGTGGTGTTTAGTGACCGTTAGCCAATGATTATTTGGAGATTGTGAGGTGCGGTCTGGTCACCAGACCGCACCTCACGATCTCCAAATAATTTTTGATTGACTGTGTAATGTACAATTTTCAGCAAAGACTCATACTTCAATTCCAGTTTGCTGAGCTAAAAAAGATGATTGTTTAAAATTTAATTGTTACTTGAATTTTATTATTGTGGTTGATGAGCATATTGCTGAATTTGACAAGACTATCTTTTCTTAAGTTTACAAAGTTCTTTTTGTGTCTTGTTGTACCCTAAATTTATAACATGCAATATGATTTTGTGTTTAACAATGTTTGCTATATGTGTTTAGGTTGTGCTTTTTTTCAAAAGTCTTAAAGCATTTGTTTTTGCAATCTTCGTTTAGATTTTATTCGATTTGCATCATTTACCATTTGTGCCATGAGTTAGTTATGTGAAATACAGTAAGAAGATTTAGATCCGACTGCAGGTTTGTTTATTTTAATGTTTTTAATGCTACAATTATAGGTGTGTGTATATGGTATGGTATGTCATGGTAATAAGGATACTAGGAAGCGGGGTTTGTGCTCCCCAGGCACTGCAGCCTTCTGGCTTATTTTACCTTCCTAGTTCCTGAGTTCAGTGCAATAGACTAAATGCTTCTCCTTAGAAGTATCAGGTGATTGACTGTCGCTCCTGTAGTTTGATTCCCTAGGTTTTTTCCTATGTTAGGTAAAATCTCAATTGAGATGTTGCTTCGTATTCGAAGATGATATAAGAGGCTGTTTCCTCCTCCTTAGTACTTATTCTACAGATGGGATCATCGTTGTGTATGCCCATATTGTGTAGATGTTTTTTCAGATGCCAGTGACCGGTTAGTAGTCCTACCACTCCTCTGAGTTTTGCCCTCTCCAATTGCAGCAATGATTTTGCCAATGTCGGTGAGGGTTGTTTCACCTTACTATGTCTAGCACCGCAAAAGTTTATCCACTTCTCCTTTTGTTTTGTTTGGATTTGTTCTGCGAGAGAGGATTCTATATTTGCTTTTGTTATCTCAAGTATAGGTTCGGGTCCTACGTATGGTCTTGCAGATCCTCTGGCCAGACTGTATGTTTTCTCGTTATCCAAAATTCCTCTGTGCCCTGGCACCCAAGATATCATCAGGTTGTTGTGTTTCACCAGATTTTGGATGCATTCACGGACTAATTTTGATGTGATTCTTTTACATGCTAATGCTTTAAGGCTGCATAGCTTAGATCTTATGAGAATTTTTTTGTCAGTGTAACCTCTTTTAAGATTTTCCAGGGCACAAGCTTTGATGGCATGTATTTCTGCTTGAAAGACCGAAGTGTACTTCTCAAATGAGTTTGATGTGTGTATAATTAGCTAATAAATTAAATTAATGAAATCATATTGAAATAGTTTATAATTGATTTGACTTATCATTTTGCTAATTATTTTTCTATAGATACTTATATTTACTTTTGCAGAAGGTCATATAGTGTGGAGAATAGTTTACTTAACAATATATTTGCTCTGGCATTTGTTAAGATTTGTCTAGCATATTTTTTATCATCGGTAATTTGATTCTTGTAACACATTTATCCTGAAGTAATTTAACTTTTTTTTTGTATAATATACATACATTTTTCACATAGATTTTATATAAACTCCTATTTTCTCAAATAATAATTTTGATGCATTACTGATTTTTTTTTGTATAACATTTTAAAGAAACTTTTATGTAAGATATAAACTTCCTCCACAATACATCTACATGTACTCCCCCTCCCAAGCAGTAATTCCAAATTGCATTCTGATTGGTAAATGTTTGTATATATTATTTTTTTAGTTTTAATTGAGAATCCTTTTATTTGGTTTATTATTTACATGCATTTCCTTAGTTTATCACATAAATATTCTATATGTTTATTTCATTTCATGTAATTTATGGTCATTCAATAAACACCACAACAAAAATAGGAAAACTGACAATAAGACAGAAACATTTCGACTCTATCATGAAAAGGCAGAACCTTCGGAGCATGTCTTTTTATCACGTCTAAAGAAAAAGGAAAACAGGAATCTTAGAGAGTGGTGAACTACCTTGAAAACGTGGGTTTGAAAACGTAGAAGGGCCAATTTACAAGAGATCTTTTATGTCGCAGTGGAAGAAAGGTAGATTTGGCCACCAGTGACCCTAAAGGTGGCTATTCACGATCGCTCCTAGCAGGCCAAACGGAGCGACGCCTTTCCAAAAACCAAGTCAATGGCAAAATATAAATGGATTTAATATCTAAAATGATGCATATCTTCACTAAAGCTCTCCGTGGCCATTTCATTTGTCGTCGAGAATCAAATAGATTACACAACATTTGAAAAATGGCAAAAAGGAGGGAAAATTCGAAAGGTGTGTTGAGATGGGAAGTTAGTGTACGAGTGGATCAAAGTCACGATAACTCAAGTGGTAGAGCAACGGCGTATTTAGCCGAAGGTCGTCGGTTCGAATCCCGCTCGTGACATTGACTTTTTTATCTCAACCACTACCTTACATAAAGATTTATAAAAATTACGTTTTGTGCTAGTATTAATGGTGTGAGATAACTTACACGCTCTTCAGATATCAGTAGACTTGCACCTCTAAAATCGCTTTACACAGCACCTATTTTTTTATTCTTATCATTTAAGAAGATACATAGAATATTTTTTTCTTTTACTTTATCTAGCAATATTTTGAACTAAAGATGTCGTTTGTTGTAACAAACAACTAGTATTTTCTTCAAGCTAAGTGATAATCTTATCCGAAGAACACTATTTCTGAAAGAGAGAAAATACGATTCTTTTAAACTAAAATACCTTTTCATTAATAAGTTGTCAGAAAGTATTCAGAAAATGATAAATAGAGGTAAAAGATCTACCGGCATACTTTGGCGAGACATGGAGATTGTAAAGTGTCTGAGTACTGAATTGTACTTGTAACTACAATTCAGAAACTTTGTAATTACCCGATATAAATAAAAATAATACAATTATACAACGGCTTCTATGTTAATTATTAAATAACCAGATTTTTGTCAAGTGCAATTTTATTGGAGTGCCTCTCTTCTCTGTATAATGAGAAACACAAGAAAGGATTACGACCATTATCAAGAAGCTGATTGTAATTTAAATGAGACCCCTTTAAGAAGATTGTCTTCATGATAGTCATTTATATTAAAGTTATTTTACAGTAATGAATGTTAAAAAAATATATCATCTGCATAATATACACAATGTGTAGTGTAATTTGGTCGTTTTGTTTATTTAGAAATCGTGAGATGCGGTCGGGTGTGATGTAGGTTCCAGAAAAACATTTTCTTTATCGTGCCAACGTTTCGATCTTTATTGAGATCATCTTCAGGGCTTGGGATTTACAAACATTGTTTACATATAACAATTACATTTTGGATGTGGAAAAAAAAATTTATACAATGCAAAATATATTTTTTTAAATTCTTATTATTTATAAATTCACTTTTCCTCATCCAAAATGTAATTGTTATATGTAAACAATGTTTGTAAATCCCAGGCCCTGAAGATGATCTCAATAAAGATCGAAACGTTGGCACGATAAAGAAAATGTTTTTCTGAAACCTACATCACACCAGACCGCATCTCACGATTTCTAAATAAATATCGATTAACGGTCACTAATCACCACAAAGTTATAATTTTGGTTTACCTAATCTCGCTTTATATATCTGTCAGATGCGTTTCGGCATTTCGTTATATTCAGTAAATTCACTATTTTTTGTGGTCCACTTGACCAATTAATATCATTCAATTAATTAAGGTTTTTAGTTGAGATAAAAAAGTTAGTATTACGAGCGGGATTCGAACCCACGGCCTTCGGCTTGATACGCCGCTACTCTACCACTTGAGCTATCGTGACTTCGTGACACTGACTTTTTTATCTCAACTAAAAACCTTAATTAGTTATCTTCAGTGTTGGGTCTGTGGGATTTTGCTGCCGAACTGGTTTATTCTTACTGATAATATCTAAAAATGAATTTTAATCAATATGAAAGTTGTTGTCTGTTGTTGATTTTTCTGAGTAATTAGCTAATTGTATCCGCTGCTAATTTTTTATATGCTTTTGTCCTTCTTATATGTTGTTTTCAGTAGGGAATTGATTAAATTTACTTTATTTGCTTTGTTATTATGTTTGCTTTCACGTTAGCGTTATTGTCTGTGGATTTTATGCTGTTTTCGGTTCATGGTTTGTCATGTCATATGGTGGTCAGATGACAGATGATACTGTTGTTTGCCGAATCTCAACTACATTTCAAACAACTCGAAAGCCTCTCTAATAGAACAAACCCGGCCCAGGCTACGCGGTATAGTTGAAAACAATTGATGACATTGAGTCAATAAAGCAAGTTTTTTGTTTTGTAGTGAGATAAAGTATTCGCATTGTTTCAGTTTGTAATTTTTTTTACTCCACTCCATTCAATTAATTTCATATTGATCTTCTATACAATACGCTTCATTTCCAACCAGGCATTGTGTTTTTGTTCCCGAAGGGTGTGGGAGTGGACAATATATCACAGATAGCACGGGAAATATTTAGGAAGTAAACTGCGAGACTTTTTAAGATTTCATAAGTAAAAATAACCATTACGTGCATTTCGGAATGAGAGATGATGGTAGTAGTTTCTTAATCATTCTTCTATTTTTGTTTTTATCACCTTCTACCTCCACCTTGCAATTTATACCATTGACATATTGCTTTTTCTGCTTAGGTGCTTTTATTAGCGTGTGAAATCAACTCAGGCATTGAATTGAATAATTCCTTTGATATAACCGCCAAAACTTCATTCTGTACATTGCCAGATGTACACTGCTTGTACTTTGGAGGACAAACATACTTTAGTTTAAGTGTTCAATACAGTTCAATACAGCCGACGGACAACGAGGGAGCATTTTTGGTCTCTTTTTTTTCAATTATACTGATATATCTACATCTTAGAACACCTTGTAATTGTAATTCAAGACTTGAGTCACAAGTGGAGGACAAGACTGAATGATTAAAAATTTACTCATTTACATTGAAAAAACAGCCTTGCCCTACACTTTACATCAATAACAAGAAACTACCTACGTCCACTCATGTTATATCATACTGTACATCAGACTGATGTCCCATATATCTAAGAAACATCAGATCTATAGAAGACTCGGAAACCTAGAAAAACTTTTATGGCAGAAATTTATTTTGACCGTCCGAACTCAGCTAAATTTACAAATGTTATTACTGCGATCACTTTGGACGTATGGAGTCCTAAACTTACTAGAGACCTGCTGCACCACGTACGAAACCGAGGATAAAGACCTTGCCGGCTAGGCACTTGAGGAATAAGAAATCGCATTATGGCGTGAAGTCAACAACAGTTCGTAGAATCGCTGAAGTTACAAATTCAGATGGTCGCGATGCCACCTGCGCTTCAGTCTTATAAGGGGGTTGGAAGGAAGAATTGAACTGGACAGACTGCGAATTAACGACATGAGAGGAAAGTTTGGAGTGAAATTTATTGTAGCCGGACTGGGCTAGGTTTGGGACATGGATCCGAATGGATAATGTGATTGGATACGTATAATGCAGCATCAACTATTGCGCGAAGGATTTTGGATTTTGGGGATTGAATTTCGTTAACTTAGGCTAGGGTTAATATTTGGTTAATCGAACTTAACTACACATACAGATTTACATATCCCTTTCGTACAAGATGAAATACGTTCCCGTTCCCGTAAATTTCATAAAAACCTCCCAACAAACGTAAATCAGCACATGAGAAACCTCTCATGTCGACGAATCCCGTCAAATCCTCCTCGCCGACTGAAGAGACAATGGCCACGAGACCTCCTAGGAAGTGATGGTGCTATGAACATATGCATATGGTCGGGAACATTAGAGGCTCTCAAAGAATTCCTCCAACTAATTAATTCTCTACACCGTAATATAAATTTTACGTTGGAAATTGGCAAAGATGGTTGAACTTTTTAGACCTAAAACTGTCCATAATGAACAGCCTAATAGAAATAGACGTATATAGAAAACCCACAACTACAGACACTATGATACCAGCGGATTCTTCCCACCCATGGTCCCAAAAGGCTGCTGGTTTCATTTGGCTCATAGACCGGATGTTAAAACTTCCGCTAACACCTGATAACTATAAAAAAGAATTAAAAACTATTAAAACCTTAGCAAAAAACAACGGGTATCAAGAAGTGTTTATTGATAGGTTGCTAGTTAAAAGAATAAAAAAATTAACTTTAAACGAATCAGCAATAGGACTCAGTCACCCCACCACAAATGAATCAGTAGGTTTCCGTTGTTTGCCATACATTGGTGAATTATCGCAAAAAGTTAGTAAAATTTTTAAACAAGAAGGTTTTAGAATAGCTTTTAGAAGTACGGGTTCACTTAAAAACATCCTCTCAAAACCTAAAGACAAAGTAGACAACTTGGCAAAAAGTGGGGTTTACCAACTCAATTGTAATGATTGTGATATTAAATATATAGGACAAAGCGGTAGAGAAATAAAAACAAGAGTAAAAGAACACTTGCCTAAATCGAGCAAATTTTCGGAATTTAAGGACCATCTAAAAGAAACAAAACATAATTTCAATTCAAATTTAAATACAAGAGTGTTACATAGTTTCAACAAAGGGAAAGAACTAGATTGGTTTGAGAAATTTGAAATTAAAAAATGTAAAATTGAACATGGTGATAAATGCATTAATAATATAACAGATTTTGATCTACCTCCCATTTTAAATATGTACATAAATAATATCAAACATCCAAATAATTAATCTAATTATTTTAATTGTTATTATTTTTATAGTAATTTATAGTAATATTAAGTATTTATTATTCTAATATTTATTTGTGTTATAATTTCCGCGTTTCGCACGTTCAAATTGAGCGTCATTAAAAAAATCAGCTGATATTTGGAACGTCGCGTTGGCGGAGGTATCAGCGGGTTCACTTTGGCAATTCATGTCGAGAGACGTGGTTGTGGAAGTCCTTCAACCTGATGATGAGCTAAACGGCTCGAAATCCGGATCGTTGTAAAACAACTTACTGGGAACTAACTATCTTTTTAAAAAGGAGTGATGGTGATGTCAGTGGAGGTGATAATGACACACGTATCAATTAAACAAACAATATTACTGTAACATTGGAGTAATACTAATGGGTGTTTTCTCCACTCTTGCTTTTAATTTTGTATATATTACCTAGCTCATTGTTACTTGTTACCTTCTTTAAGGAAGTTGTAATGTACTACAAATTAAAATAAAAAATAAAGAATTTGGTTAAGAAATTTTAAATCTACGGTTACAGTCAATTCGTTTTAGTCGGGTGTGTAGATTCCTCGTAGATTCTTTTGCCCAAGTAGAATCCAAGACTATTCACTGGAGAAATTCTGGTGCCGTCTAAATAGAGAGGTCGAAGAGGTATATGATGAAGAGTAACAACTATCTATTTAGATTTTTTGATTATTTACCTTGATTCTACACTGTCGAAACCAGGTTTCCAGCATATGAAAATGGGATTGGAGGTTGCGGATAGAAGTGACAGGATCGATGTTTGTGGAAAAGATTTCCGTGTCTTCGGGTATGCGAAGGTTAAGGTGTCGGAATGTATGGGAAGATCAGCCGTGAAGAAGGACTAAAGTAATGGAGCAAGTGTGCTTCCCTGAGGGACGCCGGCTAAAATGGCAAAATAGAAGAGGAAGATGTACCTTGGATTACTTGGAAGTATCGGTTTGTTAGGAAGGATTTGACGATACGGTAGTATGTCAATGTAAGGACGTGTGTTAGTGGTACAATTATTAAGATTTTAATGTATGCTTACGATGTAGTCTTGATAACAGATAGTATTACTGGGTTGCAGAAAAATATTAGTCTCCTGGAAGCATACTGTGATCAATGGAATCTCACTGTCAACTTGGCTAAATCAAAGATAATGGTGTTAAGAAGAGGAGGCAGGCCTGCCAAGGCCGAGCGTTGGTTTTTCCAGGGTGAGAGGGTTGATGTGGTTAACCAATATAAATATCTTGGAGTTGTCCTAACTTCCAGACTCTCTTTTACCCCTCATCTAAAATCCAAAGCTTCAGTGACGAAGGTTGCTTTGAATAGAGCATGGTGTTACTTTTTGACCCAGAATCTAATCCCGGTTTACTCTAAGTACAATGTATTTAATGCAGTGTGCCGTTCTTTTGTGTTATGCAGGCCAGGTGTGGGGGTTTCAGGATTATGAAGTGATAGAAAGAGTGCAACGTTTTATTATTAGGAAGATCTTCTCACTGCCTAATTCTACTCCAAACTATATGCTTTATATGGAGACGACAGTGGATAAAATTTTCCTTTTTACGCTTTCCCTGAATTTTTCATTTGTTTTAAGGGTACTTAAGGGCCCTGTTGCCCGAATCTCCAAAATTACTGCTCTCGAGGTTATTAAATCTAATGATTCTTGGTTTCGGCAATGGAATACTTTAGCTTCTCAATATGGTTGCGATTTTTCTTTTTGTTTAGAAAACCTCTCGAGTTGGCCCAATTATACCTTGAAACTTTTGTGCAGACTACGTGATCAACATCGTGTGAGTTGTGAGCATCGAGCTCAGGTCTCCAACAGGTATCTTCTCTTTAAGGCCCTAGACCACTCTAAGGAAACCTTTAACCTAAATGTTCAAGCTAGTGGGTCAATAAAACTTCCGACTCTTCGATGGCTTCCTAAACTCAGATTCGAGCAAGTGTTCCTCAATTCTGTGCCATGGAAGGAAGAAAAGGGAAATTTCTTGTGCACGCTCTGTAACCTAAGAGTTAGGGAAGATATCTTTCATTTTGTTGGCCAGTGTCCCATACTGTCTGAACTCCGTATCCTGTATCTAGGCTATAAATCGCTTTCCAGGTCTCAGCTGCTTGATCTGTTAAATATCGTGGATATGGAGAGGTCGAAAGGTCTAGCACACTATGCACGTCATGCTTGGCAGTACGATTATAATACCGAGTCATAATTGTTTAACTTGTATCTAAAATCAGCTAGTTTTTATAATTTAGTTTTTACTTATAGTTTTCTATTATTACCATTATTATATAGTTTATTTTTATTTTTTATTTTTCGCTCACCTGAAAAAGAACAGCCAACTTCCGGCAGACGGATAAGCATCCATGCTGTAAAATGCTTTTAATATTGTATATTATGTAATGCTTCTCTTTAATGTAAAAAAAGCATGCTATCTATCTATCTATCAATGGAAGGACGACCCTTTAGCTTTCCCAACAAGCCATACACAATCAAAGGCCTCGGATATGTCAAGGAAAACACCGGTATTGTTTAAACTCGAGGGAGGTGGTAATGGTGTCGACAAGGTGGGCTTGCTGAATAGTCGAGTGGGAGTCGCTTGATCCGAATTGGTGATTGGCCATAATATTTGTGGGTTTGATGATGGTGTTTAGGCGATGAAGAAGAAGCTATTCAAGTACTTTGCCGAGAAAGGGAGAAGGCTAATAGGACGATATGAAAAAGGCGAGGTGAGTAGGTTTTTTAGGTTTAGGTACTATACTTACGGAGGAGAACTTCCAAAGGAGAGGAAAGTAGGTGGTTCTAAAGACAGCATTGTAGAGGGTTGTAATAAATATTATTGCTTTTTTCGGAAGTTGATGAAGGATTAAGAGTTCACAAGATCATAACCAGGACTTTTTTTTAGGAAGGCTAATAATGACCTGATTGACATCTTTGAAAGTAAAAGGCTGAGGAGGGAGTGAGGAAGGGGGTTATTTAATTCTTCATTAATTTTATCGGTGAAGTGTTGATTTTGAATGTCAGAGAGGGGTGAATATTGTGGAGAGGTACTGTGACAGGAATTGAGCTTTGTCCTCTTCGGTTTTTGTCCAAGTGCCGTCAGGTTTTGAATTGGGTGGGAAGAGTATTTCTACTATAATATTCTTTTAGTTGCTGTCCAGAGAGAGTTGTCCTTTGCATTTGGATAAAATGAAATACTGGTCATTATAATACTTGTTTAGTATGTACATGAATTATCTCGTTAGTTGGTTGAATATTGTCTTGCGGGAAGGGTATCTGATGCGCTGCCGTAGGCTTCTAGCGCGAGGTTTACGAGTGATTAATTGTCTTATCTGTAGAGGCAGGTTATACGTCATTGGCGGGGTCTGTTAGTTGTAGTATGTTTTGTGGCTTGCCATATGCTCCTGTTGAATAGAGTCAATTAAATAATGCACATTATCATCAATTTGTTCTGTATTGATTAGGATATAGTACAGGAATTTCTTAGGATCTTCATTGCCCGCTTAAAAGCTACGTCCATGATAGCTTTTACTATAAAAACAGCTTAATAGCTATGATGGCAGTTTTGCCCTCCACTGCACCATCATTAACAAGAAGACTGCCACTTAAGACTGAAAATAAAGACTGTGCCTAGATCTTATGCGGAATCCATCCAAAAGACTTAAGAGACATCAACTTAAGAAGACTTGGAGAACTAAAAAGCTTTTAAGAATCTGTTTTGGCCGTCAAAACCTAACAGATTTTGTAGAAATTCTAGACATTACGGAGACCGCTACGGGCATAACGGAGTGGGACTATGGGATTCCTAAGATCCATCCACTGTATCCAATCTATTTAACAGTCCTCAGGCGAATTGTTTACCTTCTTAGCTTTATTACAACCTTCACTATCAACAATAATTTTTCCAACCATCCTAACCCTATTGTCGAGTCCTGGTCGCGCTTAATCCCCCAACATGTTTCCAGTGCTGATCAAAGAGTCAGTGTTGTGATAGGATGAAAACGACAATTCGAACACATTTGAATGTATAAAGATATAATAAAATAATTACCTCAAGGAAGGTAATTAGGCGGCTGATAGGTATTCTAACGAGACACTGCCCGCTGAAAAGACACCTCTCCGTAATGGGAATTCTACCAGATCCCTTTTGCCGTTTTTACGAAAAAAAGAAGAAACGGCAAGGCTCTTTCTCTCAAAGTGTGATAGGTATGCTAGGTCTAAATTTGAAATCTTTGAAGCAGAGGACATCACCAATTCACTCCCCGAGATAAAATGGTCCAAAATCATGAGGTTTTTGAACAAGTCCAAGAGATGTAGAGTTCAATATCTTCCTTAAGGTCTTAACTAGGTGAAAGAAGGACAAAAGTGTTGGAATCACCAAGCTTTCGGCTACATTATGTTGCCATCATCAGGGCCTATTTATTAAGAAAATATACATAATTAATATACATTTTAACAATCAACAATCAAAAACATCAGTGCATACTTTCCCAAGAAAGAAGAGAAAATTTTTTTTTCTCATCGGAAAAAACTAATGCAATGGTTTAGGTTATGAATCACATGGCCAGCATTCGGTTATATATGGTGAACAAGCCATCTATTTAATGTAAATTAATGAGCAATTATGACATTAATGATTGACAAAAATAATAACTTAATATATACAATAACATTTTTTATATAAACTAAATTACCTCACTAATAATTCACACATTTACAAGTCCAACTGTTTTTTGTTCTTACTACGGTATTCCGTTGGTGAATGTTGAGGAGGAACCTACTTCCGTTGGCTTCAGGTCAATCACCAACATTCCCGATGTGACTCAGAGAATAAAAAAATTAATGCTCAATAAAATAAATAAAAAAATTGCTTATAAATACAAAAATAATCTCTCGTCTCCATACCTTTCTGAAGTCTAAAGAGCCTATTGGCACACGATCTAATGTGGTTTATAGGGTTTCCTGTGGTGGTTGATACGCTCAATATGTTGGACAAAGCAAAAAATTCACATTAGAATGAACCAACACAGATTAAATTGTATTCATAAAAAGTAGACCAAAGGGTTGTCCACTCATGCTACAAAGAATGGTCATTTTTTCAAGTTAGCACTCCCCTGAGATCTTGGGTCGAGAGGTTGGCTTTGAGAGAAGACTCCTGTTGGAAAACGTATACATCCATTTAACGAGGAGTGCCTGCAATTTAAATGGTGACGAACTGTGTTCCATCTCAACATTTGCGGGATTATTGGAAATTTATAAAAAACGAAAAAAAAGTGGCGACCGTTAGAGGGCGCATAATGAGGAGTGCACAGAGCCTGGTAGCCTTCACTAACTGTATCAATCCAGCCTTAGATGAGACAACGTTGTGTGTCGGGTTTCATCTTAATTGTAATCCTTTGTATTTATAGTTTTAAACAAGCTTTAAATTAAATTCTAGTCATTAATGTAATACCCTATGATAATATAATGTATCTATTGGTTTTAATCACAACAATAGTTAGTAAGAACAAAAAACAGTTGGACTTGTAAATATGTGAATTATTAGTGAGGAAATTTATTTTATATAAAAAATGTTATTGTATATATTAAGTTATTATTTTTGTCAATCATTAATGTCATAATTACTCATTAATTTACTTTACATAGATGGCTTGTTCACCGTATATAACCGAATGCTGGCCATGTGCTTCATAACCTAAACCATTGCATTAGTTTTTTCCGATGAGAAAATTTTTTTTCTCTTCTTTCTTGGGAAAGTATGCACTGATGTTTTTGATTGTTGATTGTTAAAATGTATATTAATTATGTATATTTTCTTAATAAATATGCCCTGATGATGGCAACGTAATGTTGCCGAAAGCTTGGGGATTCCAACACTTTTGTCCTTCTTTCACCTACTAAAGACCTTAAAGAAGATATTGAACTCTACATTGATTATCTGCAGGTCGATCTACAAACATCATTTCTTAAGTCCAAGAGATTTATGCAGGACACGTGAGCTGACCAAGACCCGGACCTTTTAGGGATGGGGTACGAGTCTACCCAGGCATTTAACCCCTCGGGTCTTAGTCGCCCACCCTGCGTAATATATATATATATATAATAACATACCTACCTTTTTATGTTCTTACATAGTTGTTATTTGTGAAATCGTTCAGCCAAATTATAATTTAGCTAGGTCGTAGCTTTCGTTGACACTTCCTTTGACTGTATCGATCCGAAAAGAGAAAACGTTATCGCGATATTTCCCATCCACCGTGGGAGAAACGCTCCCGGAGGGGGCTTTCAACGTACCGTGAAGCCGATAAGTGTGTTTTAAAATGAATTGTCTCTCAGGTTGACGTGAGTGTTCACGTCCCGCACTGCAATGATAATATAGAGTCCACCAGTTCAGTTTGAATTTCCACAGTCGTTTGTGTAAATTTAGTGGTTATGTGCGTCGACACCGTTAAATGCTTAACGACGAGAAAAACTTCATCAGAAATTGACCCATTCATGAAATTGAATAAAGGAATAAATTATTATTAAAATATGCGCCGATTGAAAAACAAAGGCATTTTTATGTCGCAACTTGTGAGATATTGAGGAATTGCTTGCAGTCGTGTATAAATACTACCTTAAATAAATAGGCCAGACACACAACCGCCTGTTTTTGATACTCACCAAAAATACAACATGTCTGCAAGTATCGTGTGACGAAATATCGGTAAAAGTAAAGTATCGATACAACCCTACCCATCACCCTCATCTATCTGTTTAATCGTTGTCTACGTGGCTAAGGAAAAATAAATAATGTATACACTCAATAGGTAGGTTTAAACATCAAAATATCGATCATACCCGATTTGTGACTAATAAAATAGTAGAAGACCTCCATTTCTAAATAGAAGCTTACGACTACCGTCCTATTTCCATTCTCTCTAACCTGTCCAAGACCCTAGAAAGAATAGTCCAAGCACAAGTCACCAGGCACCTTGAACAGTCCCATCTTCTCAATCTCCTCCAATCTAGTTTCCGCCAAGGTTATCCCACCCAATCAGCACTAATAAAATTTACCAGTGACCTCAACTTAGTAATGGATGATATTTTTGTTTAATATTCTTTTTATTTTTGTCTTATGACTTGCCTCATATTCATTATGCCAAGATTTTTTATTTCATTTTATTTTTAATTTCATAGAAGGAACTTACTTTATTTATTTCATGTATTCTTAGGGGACACAAGTCCCAGAATAAAGTTATTTTTCTTCTTTTTCTTCTTCTTACCCAGAGAATTACTGTGCCCATACATTCCTGCACTATGAGTCTTTAGTTCAAGTTTGTTACTTTTAGTTTTTATAAGTTTTTCCTATTACGGTGGCGTTTATTTTTAGCAAATAACAAAAAGCTATATATTTATTTACAGTATTAATTGCTGTATTCCTTTATTTATTTTTTTGTTTGTTAACACTTATGCCATTTTGAAAAAGAGCAGTCGATAGAAATGATAAATGATGGCGTGAGTGTGGTGTTCAATACTTTTTAAAAGGATAGTTCCTACTCACAGTAAGTTGTTTTAATTGTTATTATTTTTATAGTAATTTATAGTAATATTAAGTATTTATTATTCTAATATTTATTTGCGTTATAATTTCCGCGTTTCGCACGTTCAAATTAAGCGTCATTAAAAAAATCAGCTGTTAATTGGAACGTCGCGTTGGCGGAGGTATCAGCGGTTGACTTGGCAATTCATGTCGAGAGACGTGGTTGTGGAAGTCCTTCAAGCTGATGATGAGCTAAAAGGCTCGAAATCCGGATCGTTGCAAAACAACTTACTGTGTTGAACACCACACTCACTCCATCATTTATTATTTCTGTCAAGACTCTCTACTTCTTAAAGTAAAGAGCGAATCCACTGAACGAAATAAGAAACTAGGAAAAGTACAATAAGCCAAAAGGCTGCAGTGCATGGAAAATGCCGAATCCCCGCCTCCTAGAATCTTTATCATCTTCATCATTATCAACATCAAGGGTGGGTAAAAAAATGATAATGGTCCTTCAACCTGATGATGAGCTAAAAGGCTCGAAATCCGGATCGTTGAAAAACAATTTACTGTGAGTAGGAACTATCCTTTTAAAAAGTAAAGAGCAGTCGATGTATGGAAAGAGCAATTAAACACACGTTTATTAAACGAAGACAATTTTCTTCTACAGAGTACACGTGTGCGTGGTAACACCGAATTTATTGAAACTTTTTTTTTGGTGATACGAAGTCGAAAAATATTAGATATGTATTCGAACCTTCTTGCCAACAGACCACCCAGGAGCCGAATAAAAACAATATTTTAAGTAATTTTGTGAAAACCCGTTTATCAGGACCCGGATGATCCGGACTTCCGTATTATAGGGACCCGTTTGTTAAAATATTTTTTATAAATTATTTGAAGATGGTGAGATGCGATCTGGTTTAGTAGCGTATAGTGGTTTAGTCTCACTATCTCCAAATAATCATTAATTAACTGCCACTAAACACCACACATTTTTAGAAATGATGAATGATGGGGTGAGTGCGGTGTTCAATCCTTTTTTGAAAAATATAGTTCCTACTCACAGAAAGTTGTTTTCCAACGATCCGGATTCCACGTCGAGAGTCGTGGTTGTAGAAATCCTTCAATCTGATGATGAGCTAAGGGCTCGAAATCCGGATCGTTAGAAAACAACTTACCGTGAGTAGGAACTATCTTTTTTAAAAAAAGGACCACACATTTTTTATAAATTTTTCTTAATTCTCAATGTATGTACATTAATTTTTTACAATTCATAATTCAACTATGGGACATTTAATTCGTCGTTCGAAATTCGTAAAGGCCACCAAATAGCCCTTCCGCTAGTCACACGATCGAAGAGGCCGTTTTTGAAAAAAAAAAAAAATAAATAAATAAAATTAAAATAAATAAAAAGTGTATACTATTTTATAAGACTAGAAATTGTTGCCTCCTGTTGTTCGTAGTTGGCTTTCACTAAAAGTGTTTTTTTTTCCATTACGCATAATTTTATTAGGTATTTTGTACGTATGAATTTTTCGAGAAACGCTTGTCCGGACTTAAACAAAAATAAAGCCAATAAAAATTTTCTATTACTTTAGATGTTACTTGATATACAAATAAAAGTGTTTACTTTCGTATCTGAGTTTTTTCCGTTTTTATGACACGATACGAATATAATCACAAATTTTCGGATTATCCGGACTTTCGATTATCCGGACAAGTCCCGGTCAGTTCAAGTCCGGATAATAGGATTTCTACTGTAAGTTGTTCTGCTTTTGTTGTGCATGTACAATATTTCAAATTTTAGGATATGTATATCCCTTTTTTATCCTGGATGGGAAAAATAAGTAGGATCGTGTTTAAAATGATAATTTATTTGACCTCTCGTTTCCGAACCACTCCAATTTTTTCGTTTTGTAAATGGATTTTTTACGCATAATTTCATGAAATTTAAGCTAATTCGTTTATAAAACCTTTAAGTATAAAACAAACCAATAAGATAAAATTTGTAATTGTTTAGTTTTTTAAATTTTATGTTCTAGATGTTCTGGCGAAGTTGTAATATAATCAAAAATATTTTTAAAAAATCGATAGAAATATGTTCATATAAAGGGTATTTGTTACTTTTTTAAAAACCCTTGGAAATTTCAGTTTGGAATTAGATTTTAACAAGAAGACGCCACGGACGTGGGATCACCGATTTTAGTTAAATGTTTTTGTTTATGCTATGTCGAAATATATTAGAAACGTGACCGAGCGTTCAAGCCCTAGGAGCTGAAAAAATTAAGTAATTTATGAATTTTTTTAAAATATAGTATTCTACCCAACATTTCAAAAATATTATAAATGTGTGATGTTTAGTGACTGTTAGTCAATGATTATTTGGAGATCGTGAGATGCGGTATGCTATGACGTAAGTTTTAGAAAAACATTTTCTTTATGGTGCCAACGTTTCGGTCTTTATTGAGATCATCTTCAGGGGTCAAAGAGTTTGTTTTCTGTGTGAATGTGTCATTCTTGTGTGTCGTGTTGAAAGTGCCTTTTCCTACTCACAAGGGCACTTTCAACACGACAGACATGAATGACACATCTACACAGAAAAATCTCTTTGTCGCCTGAAGATGATCTCAATAAAGATCGAAACGTTGGCACGATAAAGAAAATGTTTTTCTAAAACCTACGTCACACCAGACCGCATCTCACGATCTCCAAATAATCATTATTATAAATATATTAGCCTATATTGTTAATTTTTTATATTTTTTACATAGTATAAGAAAATATTAGCTGGAGAGAATTTAAAGCAGATCGGATATATCTAAGTCTGAAATACAAATGTATTTCAATATCTACGATACTCTTGCAATGGCTAGCAGCCAAATACAATTTTGAAGTTGTGATTAAGCAATACCATGTCGCAAAGTAATTTAATATATTTTTTTAGTACAATTTAAAAAAAGGTAATATCGTTGAAATGGCTAGATAATTCAAAGAAAGCTTAACAGGGGTTTAGAATCGCGAAATGGCATAAACCTTACCGGTGAAAATGAAATTCGGCTTGATTCTTATTTCTCTCACGCATAATAACATAAAGATCGAATTTTGTCGGTACTCAAAGCCGAAAAATTCAGGTTCGAACGGTTATGATATCGTGAAAAAATTCTGATGAATAATGAATTTTTACGTGGAACACCTTACATCTGAGAAAAAATGCCCTCGCTGATCCAGCCCGAAAAAATTAAATAAATTAAAATTTGTAATATAAAATAAAACGTCTGAAGTGTTGAATTGATTTTATCCTTCTTTTTCTCATAATGATGTAAAATTTAAACGTTGGTGCTGGTTTTTGATCTGCTAATAGGAGAAATCGTGCTGAACCGGTATAGGGGTCATTTATTGGGTCGGTGTTCAATCGCGAATTTGCTGAAAAATTCAACGCGTTTCGAGATTGCGCCATGTTCTCAAGAATTTATGCATTCTTGAAAATCGGGAGAGAGGGTGATCGGTTTTTTTCATGAGCACGTAAAAAACCACGTTTTTACCCACAAATCGCGAATAACTCGAAAACAGTTGAGAAATCGAGCAAAGTGTAAAGGGACGAATGAAAGCTTATTAAAATTTCCTATCGATCGCTGTAGGGCGCCGCTCCAGGGCGATTTCCTGGCTCTACATCTCAATTTGAAGTTTTCGTAAAAAGGGCAAAAATGGACTTGTTCCCGAATCTTTGAATTTACTTGCGAATGACTGGAGGTAGGAAAACATTTAAAAAAGCCATCTTGTTAAGCGTACAATTTTCTCAAAACTGATACCTAGCGTAGGTCTGTGACTTAAAAGGCTGAGAAAATATGCATTTCAAAAGTTGACCATTTTTTCATGCAAAAACCAGATGGTCGGTTTTTTATAGGGAGTGTATATATTTTATTAATTTTATGTGAAACAAAATTCGCAGTACTCATGCCAACATGTCCATAGAGTAGTTGACACAATTTTAAAAACAGATTTAAAAAAAGCACTTCTGTTCAAAATTAATGAATAGTTGCCAGAACTACTACCGTGTTGTGAAATCAAATGAAAATGGTGATTCACTAGGCGTCACTTCGGTTTCAAGATCTAGGTGGGCAGGGTACTGCAGGGAAGCGTATGAGGGCTAATTCTTCACTTGTGCTATTTCCGGATGTTCCTAGTTCTAAATTGACAACGAGTGCCATGCTTGCAGATGATCTTGCTACACTAAGTTGAGGCAAAGTTGGTCAAATAGCTTCTAAGCAATTACAACATGGTGTTAACAAAATTAGTGACTGGAAAGTAAATCCCGGTCTATCCTAGTTGCATTGATCTACTCACAAACTTTGAAACGACACCGGTAGTCATGGATGCAGTCGGGTACCTGAAGCTGATTCCGTCAAATATTTAGGCGTCACATTGAATAAAAGATGAACATATGCCAAACATGTCAGTGATCTGATTAAACGACTTTTAGGGCGATCCTGTCTATGACAAGAGGTCTTCACACTTCACCAAAAGGTAATCTCCGTCCCATACCATTATGGGAAACGACATATCACTTTTCCGTCCCATTTGGCAGTATGCGTCGCAATTCCTGGGGTCTGCAAGTGTCTCTCAGTTAAATAGCCTCCAGGTTCGCCGAGTTCTGCGGATTATCAAGAATGCGCTTTAGTATATTCGGAAGTATATATTTAACTCATTTACGTTTTAGTGGTTAATTGACCAAGTTACATCTCTCAATTAATTATTTCTTCCATTTAATATCTTGGTTGAGATAAACAAGTCAGTGTCACGAGCGGGATTCGAACCCACGACCTTCGGCGAAATACGCCGCTACTCTACCACTTGAGTTATCGTGCCTTCGATCCACCCGGACACCAACTCTCCATCTCAACCTATAACCGTCCGAACCTTCCCTATTTTTGACATTTTCACTTCACTAAACAGCTCCCCGTGGCCACTTCATAAGACGCTAAGAATCCAATCCGATTACACGACATTTGGAAATGGGAAAAAAAGGGAGAATTCGAACGGTAGGTTCAGATGGAGAGTTGGTGTCCGAGAGTATCGAAGTTACGATAGCTGAAGTCGTAGAGTAACGGCGTATTTAGCCGAAGGTCGTGGGTTCGAATCCCTCTCGCGACACTGACTTTTTTTTATCTCAACCAAGACCTTACATGGAAAGAATATACATTTAACCGTGAACTAAATATACTTCGCCGAAGGGTGAAAGAGACATGAAATTGTATTATTGCAAAAGTGAGCACCCGAATTAACTAATGTTGGTCAGTCGCTTCCGCCGATACGTGAACATAGAACGCAGAAAAGGAATTATCATGTTAATCTTGATGTGTAAATAAATTTTAAAAAATTTCAAATTTGGAGGACAGCCACTGAGTTGAAACCTCCTCACATATTTCTGTCAATTAGAGTTTACGCTACTGTATATATTTTTCATTATTTGCCAAACTGTATATCACTTATGTACAATAAATTTAACTACATTAAAAAAATAAGAAAAAAAATATCTAAGGATATAATTGGTTCAGAATTCTCCCGCCTAAAAAAGTAAATTTTTGTTGTTATAAAAATTCCTATTTAAGGATTTTACAGGGTACGTAACACTACCCGAATTTTTGACCTAACTTCTATACTGGAAGGATCTTTTAGTTTTTATAACTTTTGGTATATTTATTTTAATATAGAAGAAGTACATGCAACGAAAAACGTCGACCTAGTGTGACAAAAAAAAATCATTAAAACCGGTGAACTTATACCCGTAGTAACCTCGGATAACCTTGAATAAATAAATATTTAATCAAATGAGAATTTTTTTCGTTCACCACGTTCTTGAATGCATATTAAATCCGGTTAAATATTTAAAAAAATTTAAACTTAGACTACGGTAGATACCCACTTGCAATAAATAAATAAAAAATAAGACACTCTTTTGGTACTCGTAGTCACAAAATTTATGCAGCAAATTTTACTTTAAGATAAAAGAGTTTATAAATAATAAAATTCTCACATGCTTTGTTATAAATTGTCTGAAAACAGTTAATAAATAATGGAAGAATATATAAACTAAAAGCATCACAGAACGGTTTTGCATTTTGTTTGGATAACACCGTGTTTGTTCTCTCCTGAGATCATAGTATCAACAAGCTTTTCCTTTTTCAACAGGGAGTATATTTTTAATTATTACTATTAATTTTAATCTTCATTTTATTGTAACAAGCATCAGTGAGTTTTTGTCATTAATTTTCGAAAAGGTTTATTTTTATCTTCTAATCACGATTATTCTTTTAATTAAATTAAATTAATTAATTTAATTCTCTCCGGGTCCGAAATGGAAGCAGAACACTGAGTGTTCCCTTTGACCCAGAACCCCCTATACAGGTAGTTCGGTATTGAAATCCAAAGCGAAATGGAGATGTTCAAATTATGTTATTATGAGCCTCGTTCAAAAGGAGACCAACAAATGAACTTGCAAAGATTTTAGCCTATTGAAAGTTTGTAAATTAATTAAAATTAATGATGTTTTTAGATCGACCTGCATATAATCAATGCAGAATTCAAATCTTCTTTATGGTCTTTACTAGGTGAAAGAAAGACAAAAGTGTTGGGATCACCAAGCTTTC
Source organism: Cimex lectularius (assembly GCF_000648675.2). Lineage (NCBI taxonomy): Eukaryota > Metazoa > Arthropoda > Insecta > Hemiptera > Cimicidae > Cimex > Cimex lectularius. The sequence goes on along the minus strand of NW_019392952.1, from coordinate 97,611 downwards.
GGCAACATTATGTTGCCATCATCAGGGCCTATTTATTAAGAAAAATATACATAATTAATATAAATTCAACAATCAATTAAAACAACAAAGTATGCATTATTGTTTTAATTGATTGTTAAATTTATATTAATTACGTATATTTTTTCTTAATAAATAAGCTCTGATGATGGCCACATAATGTTGCCGAAAGCTTGGTGATCCCAACACTTTTGTCTTTCTTTCACCTAGTAAAGACCCTAAAGAAGATTTGAACTCTACATTAATTAAAAGTTTTTGCCTACATGTAAACACTAAAATTCTAAAAAGCACAATTCTTCTCAATGTGATTCTTAAATTTAAATTATATGAAAATAACCAAATTAAATTTATTTTACACAGAACCTTTAGCTACTCAAAAGGTGTAATTTATGCCCCAGAATTAATAAACTGTGATGAATGGAAAATTAAAGAACTGGCTCATAAAAATGTAGTTAAAGATCAAAGAACATTTAGGAAATTAAATTGAAAAATTTCCTTCCTCCACTCTGGACTTTCGAAAGGCCTCAATACCGGAAAAATAGCTTTTGTATGTTAAAATGAGACTCCTCGACTCCAGACCGCTAATTCTATTTTTCGTGCTTTTTAACTACAGTAAATTCTGCCAAGGAAAAAACTGTTGTGAAAACAATCATATGTCACAATAATGGGGCAATACGCGGATGTGTGAGGAAAGCCTCATTCTGCATGTACAGAGCAGAACATGCCCTGTATACACTAGAGAATAAATGTCGGAAAAAAATCCGATTAAATTAAAAAAAACATCACACAGAACCGCTGAAATTAATGCTTCAAAAACATTCTTGTAATGTACCAGGGCAACTTTTATACGCGGAAGTGGTATATGCGCTTTCCAACTCTTTAAATACTAATGATGTACTCACAACAGTCACACTCGCAAAAAGGCTGTCTCTTCTCTTGTAGAGATGTGCCAACAACCTTTCCCTCAACTTAACATCTTACTTGAACAAATAGAAAAATTAAACTGTACAATAGAAATGCTTGTAGGTAAAATTAATGTAAGTGAAATTACGGTAAATGAAAAGAACTTTGATAACATAAGGTGCTCAGAATCCTTTCCTCCTAAAGAAAACTCACCCTCAGCAACTAATTGGAGTAAACCATCCAAGTTTATGTTTAAAGTGTTAAATATAGCCGACTAATTTTTTAATCATGAATAATCTTGATCTCGGTATGATCCGGATATAAAAAAATTTTAATAGATATTTTCAAATTTCACTGAAGACTGAGTTGTTAAGTAATTCAACAAACCCGCGAGTTAAGTCGGACCCAATAAAAACCCTATGCCGGTTCAGCATAATTTTTAATGTGTGGTGATTAGTGACCGTTAATCGATAATTATTCAGAAATCGTGAGATGCGGTCTGGTGTGATGTAGGTGTATAAATTCACTTTTCCACACCCTAAATGTATTTGTTAATTGTAAACAATGTTTGTAAATCCCAGGCCTTGAAGATGATCTCTACAAAGATCGAAACGTTGGCACGATAAACAAAATGTTTTTCTGAAACGTACATCACACCAGACCGCATCTCACGATTTCTGAATAATAATTTTTAATAATTTTATCAATTTTTCTTCATATAAAAATGTATTTCTACATTTCTATATCAATCAAGAAATTCTACTTTCTTCCTTACTCCTTCAAAATCCAACATATATAAAGAAAAAATATTCACATCCTTGGCCCTGAAGATGATCTCAATAAAGACCGAAACGTTGGCACGATAAAGAAAATGTTTTTCTGAAACCTACATCACACCAGACCGCATCTCACGATTTTCCATCACAATTTTTATATCTTTAACATAATTTTTTTTCTTATAATGGAACATTAATGGTGCCAATTACCACAGGGATGAAATACACTTCCTTAATAAATTTACTTTATTTGTTCCGTCTTGCAGGAAACCAATTTAAAACTATGACAAAGTTTTCATTACTTACAGTGTAAAGAGAAAATACTTTTTGGGCGGTTATTCGTTTATTTGATAATCTTACAAATTATGTTATAAAAGGTAAACTTATTTGTCTCAGGATCCTTTACATATTTAATTTTTCCATTAAACATTGGATATTTCGAGAAACGTTTAAACTATCTTTGATATTTCCTTTACCCATAAAAACGGCTCCTCACAGAAATTAGGTAATTATCGTCCTATATCACTGAATTTTCTCTATCCAAAATTATTATTCGGAGATCGATGAGGTCTGGTGTGACGTAGATTTTAGAAAAACATTTTCTTTATCGTGCCAACGTTTCGATCTTTATTGAGATAATCTTCAGGGCCTGGGATTTACAAACATTGTTTAAATTTAACAAATACATGTAGGATGTGGAAAAAAAGTGAATTTGTACAATGCAAAAAGAATATTTTTTATATTCAATCAAAATATTTCTACTCACTCGAAGTGTTTGTTTACTGCGTAATTGTGCCATTCTTTTTTTATTTATGGACTTTTGTATTGCATTGTCTACATCAGTGATTAATTTAGCCGTTGGGAAATTTGTTTTGTTGTAAGGAATGGAATGTTTGGGGTCAAGTGATAGGAAATTTTGGATTTCTGGTGGAATGCTAGTTTTTATTAGATTAAGTTGTTCAGTTTTATGGTGTGGTTTTTTATGGTGTCCGTTTTTAATTTGGTTAACATAATCAACAAACAAACACCTGTTAACACAAACAAATGGTTTTAGTTAAATTGAAGTATATCATTTTGAGTCTGTATGTCCCATTTTAATATAATTTCAAGTTACAAAAACAAATTAACCTTTAATGAAATCATTTAAAACCGAACTAGTCAAGATTGGACAAAGGTAATGATTTACATTAATAATTTAGCTGAGAATATCGATACTCTTTGGTCATGGAATTTATTTACCAGTGAGTACTGGAAATACGTTAATTTGTAACCCTTAAAAATCCAGTTTATTTTAAGTACTGATGGGATTATGAGCAAATTCTACAAGTTTTTGGTTACATTTTAATTCATTTTATTTTACAGATAGAATAATATAACAATCAAACGGTCGATTGACCATAAGTAATAAAAAATACGAACCTGTTATTATTATTTAATAATTATTTTGAAGAAAGAGAGTTGACGTTGATATTTCTCCCTCTGGATATTTAATTGTCAAAGACCAAATTAAAATTTTGCGACGTAGCTTGAATCTCGACACTCGACTTCACGCGGAAATATCGCAATTTGTAAATGAAAGCGTGGTGCATCGAAAAACAGAATCCCATGAGATAGATATAGAAGAAGATTTTAGACTGATGCCCTCTGCTTTCGGCGGCTAATCGATAGAAGGGTACCTGACAGCCAGTTGGCCGGACATCGGCACTGCCACTGGTTTACAAGTCGGAACCAATGAAGTTGACAGCGTACGACATAAAATCACATATACCTTCATGATTTTCCCAAACATACAAATTCGGTATATCCCGTACATGGTGAAAGACCATTCTGCACCTAGTAATTTTGGTGGGGTATGTTTTTAATTTTGAATACAAACCCGAACGAATTGATTTTTAGTCAAATTAATTATAATTTTTACATTTTCTCGTATCTGAAAATTTATGATAGAGACGTAGAAGTGAATCATATCGATCCTACTGAACAGAGTAAATCAACAGCAGGCAACAAACCGCCTGCGGACCATTAACTTTTCACGAATATCCTGAGAAAAACTTACTAACATTTACTTTTATTAACACACTACATTAAATAAATAAACTAGAATATAGCACCGAGTACATTTGTTTCTTAATTTACCGACTAAAAATCGTAAAAACTTCGTAACGTAATTATATAGAATTTTAGTACGTAGAAATTTTCACTACTGAGCCCCGTTTAGTCTTCACGACATAATCATCGAGGAAAAGTTCCTGAAAAGAGTCGAATCGAGTATAAGAAAACTAAAGAGCAAAAAAAGATAATCAGAGTCGATCAGTATAACATATTAATCCATTTAGGTTTTATTGGTCAATTGACCAAGTTGCTTCTTTCAATTAATTATTCTTTCTATATAAGGTTTTGATTAAGTTAAAAAAGTCAGTGTCACGAGGGGGATTCGAACCCACGACCTTCCACTATATACGCCGCTGCTCTACCGCTTGAGGTATCGTGAAATCGATCCTCTCGGACACCAACTCTCCTCTCACCCTACAACCGTTCGAATTTTCCCTCTTTTTGCCATTTTCAGATGTAATCAGGACTGGATTCTCAGCGACTGAGAGTTGCGACGGAGCTGTTTAGTGATGTGTACTTCTTTTACTTATTAAATATTAATCCATTTACGTTTTAGTGGTCAATTGACCGAGTTGCTTCTTTCAATTAATTATTTTTCCTACGGTATTGGTTAAGATAAAAAGAGGATCGAAGTCACGATAGAGCAGCGGCATATTTAGCCGAAGGTCGTGGGTTTTTTTTTTTTTTTTTTTTTTTTTTTTTTTTTGGCGTTATGAACTATGCATATTAGCCATGTGACAACGTATATGTGTGTTCAAATTTGGGGGGTTATTGGGAAAAAAGGGCCAGGGGCAACGGTGGGAATCGAACCCACGACCGCGGCGTGNTGCCAACGTTTCGATCTTTATTGAGATCATCTTCAGGGCCTGGGATTTACAAACATTGTTTACATTTAACAAATACATTTAGGATGTGGAAAAGTGAATTTATACAATGCAAAATATATTTTTTTATTTTTATATTCAATCAAAGTATTTCTACTCACTCAAAGTGTTTGTCTTCTGTGTAATTGTGCCATTCTTGCGTGTCGTGTTGAGAGTGCCAGTGAGATTTTGCTGCTTTAATGTATAGATGGGAAAGAGACAAACGTAAGAAAAACAATTTTGGGATAAACCGGAATAATTGTAGTAAAAAAAAGGTTTAATATATTTATGACATAAAGATAAGGTTAGTATAAGAGGAAAAGACATTGACTTAATCAGAAAGTTGAGATGGAAGTACAAACGAAATCAGAAAGTTATTTCTGCAACAAGGGGTTGCCTAGGGACGTGGGATCACCGATTTTAATAAACTTTTTTTAGCGATACTAAGTCACTTATGAAGGAAAGCCTTTTTTCTATATGAGACAGAATTTGAATCTACTATTTTTTCTTTCATTAAGTATGTTTGTTTATTTATTAAATTGTCTTTTCCAAAGTGCCGGATAATTTATATAGCAATGACTTTAGGATTTGATTCATAACATTTTTGAGTACATTTAGCTTAAAATGAGACTAAATATATAAAAAGTAAGAAAGAGAGATGTTTCCAGTAAAGTAGGCAGGCCATAAAACTTGTCAAAAATTCAATTCGTATTTATTTTAACCACCCTTTTGTTATTTATTGACAATTTATTACCTAGTTTTGCTCTTTATTATCCGTTTTACCTCCTCTGGCCTCGCGGAGGGCCTTAACTCTCCCGGGCATCGAGTAATTAAGCGACCAGATTTCGTCTTGTGAAACAGAATCCGTTCTTCATCAAGAGCGTTTTGAAGATGTTTAAAGCCAGAAACACACTTACCCGATGCTACCCGACGCAAATCCAAACTCCGATTTTCCATAAGGTTGCATTACCCCCGTGCACATCTACCCGATGCTATGCCACGCTAACCTACCCGACGCTCTGCGATCCCCACTGTCCAGATTTTCGTCGGGTCGCATCGAGTACAGTCGAAGACAAAAGAACCGGACACTCATATTTTTATTCAAACTACATGTATTATTGTCGTTATATTAATTACAACATACTTATTTTAATATAAACCAAATTAACTGTGATTAAAAATTAATTAGTTTTTATTTAAAAAATTAATTTTAATGGTTTGGTAGAAAATTAATCAAAACACCGGAATACGATTTTTTGATATAATGAATTTAACTAACAATTTATTGTACTCGCTTCGGCGGTACATATACTAAAATTGGAACAATTTATTACACGGTTTTGCTCATAAAATTTAATTAACAATTTATTTCATAGTTTTGCTCGTAAAATTACACCATTTTGTAATGTCGGGTAGCATCAGAACAGGACACTCATATTTTTTGTAGTTTATTTCAAACTAAGTACATGTAATTTTGTCGTTATATTAATTACAACATGTTATTTTAATGTAAACCAAATTAAACGAGATAAAAAATGCATAAGTTTTTATAAACATTGTTTAATTATGATGGTTAGGAGTAACTTTATTTAAAACAATTAAGTTTAACAAACAATTTATTAGATGGTTGTGTTCCTAAAATTTAACTAACAATTTATTACAAGGTTTTGCTCAAAGTAGTGCATTAAGAACAAAAGATGCTTTGCGATTGTGATAGTGATTATGGTGATAAACGCTGTGGACTGTACGCGACGTGGGCTGCGGATAGATGTGCACACCCCATCAAAACGTAGCAAGGGGGTCGGGTAGTATCGGGTAGCGTCGCATGGCGTAGCATCAGGTAAGTGTGTTCCCGGCTTAACGCTTGTCTAACCCGTCTCTTTATCATGTCCCATAAGTGTTCTATAGGATTCATATCAAGTGAACGTGTTGGCCAAAACATTGTTGTCTAATCGTCAAAGTAGTGGGTGACAATAAGCTACATGCGATCGAGCATAATCATGCATCATTAACACGTTGTTGTCCCCAATAAGAGGAGCGAATGGGACCAGAGATTCCAGAAGAACTTCCTCAATGTATCTTAGCGCAGTCAAAGATCCATTCTGTATGATAATCAGTTCGGTACGTTGAATACACGTCAGACCGTAATTGGTTTTCGCTAAAATGGCTGTATCTAACGCTTGGCACATGAAGCAAAGCGTTCTCCACGTTTTTTCCACTCACAGTACCGTTCACACTATGCCGGACAAGCGGTTTTGCCGGAAACCGGCGCACGGACATAGGTGTTCACATTAGACCGTATTCGGCAAGAAAACTGGAGATTCAATTCCTCACCTGACACCTCAGTCGAGGTCAGACCTGTGCTCATTGTTGTGGTATTTTATACGAAAGAGTAAAAAGTAAACATTGGGTAAATCCTATTTTACGGGAAAGACTTTCACTAGGAACTTTTGAAATATTAATGGGTGAACTGAGAAATGACGAAACAAAGTTTTTCAATTATTTTCGAATGACAGCATCATGTTTTGATGTTTTTGTTTGTATTCGTCTAGGGTTTTATCCCACAGTACAGGTGGACCAACGTAATTCAAGTTTCTGCGTTTGATTCCATTACGCGCGTGCTTGCGTCTGACCAACAGAAGGCGAACGCCGTAATGCCACAACTTGCCTGGGTTTCTACACCCTTTATATCCCTTCCAAACGCTAAGCTACCTAATGAATATGCCACGGCAGTACAGAGCATGATCACATTACGCCAGTCCGGGCATTTTTCTGGCTCTCCGCAGTGACAAACATCAGACTCGGTATTTTTGCCGGATCCGGCTAAATGTGAACAACTTCGGACAGTTTTACCGGTCCGGCATAGTGCGAAGGGGGCCTATCGGTACTCATCTGTGAAAAGAACAGCCCTTCCCCCGATTGTTTAAGTTTCCAAGCAAGATGCTGATTTGCTCCAAGCGAGTAGTCGCCTTTCTTCTTGTTGCTTCTCCAGTTGTAGAGAACCTGATACGGACCGTCTAGGCAATATTCACACGAAGCCTTCTGATTGTTTTAGAGCTCACCCTTACATTACGGACCTTTTAGAGTTGACAACAAGGAAGCCGTTAAATGAGGGTTCCGAAGTTTGGCAAGAGCAAGCAAACGATCGTCTCATCCATCTAACACCGCGGTCGACCACTCATCGATCGAGACTTCCGGTGGCCCTAAACCGCTGTAGACCATCGTGAATGGTAGAGCGCGGCATACCCAGGACTTTGGGCCGTGTAACGGACGCTACGTCCGTCGTTGGCCAAAGTATCTCCCCGGACGAGATCTTTTCGACTTAAATCTAAGCTTTGAAGAAAAAAAATTTACTCAAGTTTATCGTTTTCAAGAAAACAATTTAACAAACCAAAACTCACTCTACGAGTTGGATCTGGAAAGGATGAAATTGAACTGATTTTCTTTAGTTTTAATCTAAAGAGTGTTGTAAAAGGATTAGTGACATTCATAGAAATGATAAATGATGAAGTGAGTGTGGTGTTCAATCCTTTTTACAAAGATAGTTCCTACACACAGTAAGTTGTTTTGCAACGATCCGGATTTCGAGCCTTTGAGCTCATCATCAGGTTGAAGGACTTCCACAACCACGTCTCTCGCCATGAATTGCCAAAGTGAACCCGCTGATACCTCCGCCAACGCGACGTTCCATTTAGCAGCTGATTTGTTTAATGGCGCTCAATTTGAACGTGCGAAACGCGGAAATTATAACACAAATAAATAGTATACTAGTAAATACTTAATATTATTAAATTACTATAAAAATAATAACAATTAAAATAATTAGCTATTTATGTATTATTTATATTTAAAATGGGAGGTAGATCAAAATCTGTTATATTATTAATGCATTTATCACCATGTTCTATTTTACATTTTTTAATTTTAAATTTCTCAAACCAATCTAGTTCTTTCCCTTTGAACTTTGAAGGGAAAGAACTAGATTGGGTTGAGAAATTTGAAATTAAAAAATGTAAAGTTGAACATGGTGATAAATGCATTAATAATAAACAGATTTAGATCTACCTCCCATTTTACATATGTACATAAATAATATCAAACATCCAAATAATTAAACTAATTATTTTAATTGTTATTATTTTTATAGTAATTTAATAATATTAGGTATTTACTATATAATATTTATTTGTGTTATAATTTCTGCGTTTCGCACGTTTAAATTGAGCGCCATTAAAAACATCAGCTGCTAATTGGAACGTCGCGTTGGCGGGGGTATCAGCTGGTTCACTTTGGCAATTCATGTCGAGAGACGTGTTTGTAGAAACCCTTCAACCTGATGATGAGCTAAAAGGCTCGAAATCCGGATCGCTGCAAAACAACTTACTGTGAGTAGGAACTATCATTTTAAAAAGGATTAGTGACATTCTATAAAGGTAAAGAACGTGTTATTAATGTGGTTACGGTTTAATGGTTTTTAGGTTAACATTTATACTTAGTTGTTTTGGAAAATAAGAAATATTTATTTTTGTTATTATTAGTTTATTTGTGTCTTTGAGTGTATTTATTATTTAAAGATAGTTGAAAGAAATAACTTTAATAATTTTCATATTGAATCGAAAAGGCTGTGTTGTTGATGGCACTCTTTAATCCTTGGAATTTTCCAATTAGAATTTATAAATGGTCCTTTCAATCCCATTTGTGAAATTTTGTCACGAATCCAATGTCAAGGCTGGTAACGGCAAGGAGGGCCTCGGTTGGGTCCATAATGCGGTTTGGCCTTTGCCATTCTGACATGTGCCATGGATTAATTAAGAAAATATCACTTAAGGAACGCGCCATCAGCAATTCTCCGTAAGCCATAATTATGCGGGCTTCTTAATTAGAGCACGAGTGAATTTATGGTCAATTACTGAATGATAATATCTTTTAAATTCAGTTTGTTCTCCGCCGGTAGGTATTAATCGATTCTGGCAAAATATAATTATACACTGATTAGAAATTTTGACCGTGCATAAATCGGCATTAGTATTTATAATATATTATCGATCGTAATCGTTGAACCGTTAAAGCCGTAAAATACATATCAAAGTCGGTATTATTCCAAACAACCTGGAGTTTGAGTTCCAAAACAGTTTCTGCACATTTCTGTTACGAAGTTAAAATCTCAGAGACTTATTATAACGTTGATGTAAAGGAAAGACATCTCAGTACTACGATTTGCCGTTCCTTCAGGTAGAAGCGGACATAAAAACCCTCATAAAAACGTTAAACTCGCTGCAGTATTCGACACGGTTTTATGGTTCTATGACCGTAAAAGGGCATTTGCTAAGCATACTCTTACAAATTTTGTGAGATGTGCTGTTTGAACCTGTTCTTAAGGTTCTCATAAACTGTCAAACAGTTTTCTTAACGCCTGTGAATGTGCAACATCAAAGATCCACCAACTTGGGTATAGACGTAAAATTTCTTGTTATCAAACCTCCATTCATTTTATTTGTGCATTCACAAGAGGTGTGTGATAGAAAAATAAACAAAACAAAAGATGTGGATGAAGGAATGGTTGAAGAAGGACTTTAGTCATGACACTCCTGATGTTTAGCGATCTTTGTAAATGAACACTTTAAAAAAATTGGAACCTTTCCTTGTACAGATATCGACAAAAGGAACAATTCGTTAAAACTTTGTGAAACTCGTTAAAAGATACACCATCATAATATCTGACCAGCACTAGACTTGAAAAAGTTACTCGATTTGACAAATGCTTGGGGGAGCTTCTCCAACCTCTTTTAACACTTCAATCGAACAAAATCTTGGTTCTTTTTTATTCTGTCTTTCTTTCTTTTCTTTATCTATTCGTAATCACTTTTTTATAATTTTTTTCTTTCACAATTTCTTTTCTGCCAAACAACATATTAATATGTACTTTCACAGAAAAAACCTAAATTGAAATGGAAAGAACAAGATCTGGATGAAAGAATGTTTGAAGAAAAGGAATAACTGAAGTCTTGACACTCATAACCTTTCCTTTTTAAAAAGATAGTTCCTACTCTTAGTAAGTTGTTTTGCAACGATCCGGATTTCGAGGTTTTAGCTCATCGTCAGGTTGTAGAACTCCTTCAAACTGATGATGAGCTAATAGCTCGAAATCTGGATCGTTGCAAAACAACTTACTGTGAGTAGGAACTATCTTTTCAAAAAGGATTGAACACTGCACTCACTCCACCATTCATCATTCTACTCATAAACTTTGGCAAATCTTAGTAAATGATAACACTTTAAAAAATAATTAACAAATAAATTAAAAAATGGAGTTATCAGATCAAGAAGACCGATTTGTTAAAACTTTGTGAAACTCGTCAAGCAATAAAACAATTTGATCAGCACTATACTGGAAAAGATTACTCGATTTGACAAATGCTTGGGGAGCTTCTGAAACTTAAAATGAAATGAATATAAAAAAGCTATAAATGAACTGAAATCTCGGTTCATTTATATATTTTGCATTTACAAGCTTCGATTTAATGAGAGAAAAGAAAAAACTTAAAATGAAAAAGAAAGCAAAGGGAATGGATGAAAGAATATTTGAGGAAGGGGAGTGACTTTAGTCATGACCGTTGGTAGCAATGCTAGTAAACAATTGCATATTTTGGAAAACATCATGAGGTCATTCTTTATCTGAATTTTATCAAACACTGCCACAGACGTTCTGTTTTCCTAGTGTTGAGTATTCCTCAACAAATATAAGGTTTTCATCTACTAATGAACAACTTGAGGAGCGACTGTATATCAACACAGCACCATGATTGCGCCAACTGTGGTGCATACACGTGTAACGTTCCCATTTGATGGAACCTCGCAAATTATCAAATAAAAAATTAATTAATTAATGAAAAATATAATATATTAATCCTCTCCTTACAACTGGCAAAAAGGTGCCTAGAGGGAGGGGACAAAAGGAGTAAGATGTAAACAGCACGAATCTTGAATTAGGGATGGGATAGGGATAAGAAAGGCGGCCACAAGGCCTACTGCACCTCGACCTAAATAGATCTATTGTGCTCCTCTGTTAATTAAAATTCACTGGCCAGCTTCAGGCTATTAACCAGCCTCCACAGCTTTGCCAGCGGTTCCTTGCTGTAGGATCTAGCTTGCGGTTTTTCTTCCTACTTGCACCTATATAGATCTTCGCAGAAACATAAAATGTGTTCTGCGGTCTCCTCCTCTTTCTGGCAGTATATGCACAGTGTTTCCTCTGTCTGTACCCCTATCCGGTGCATGTGCTTTCTTAAGTGGCAATGCTTCGTCAGGAATCCAACCAGAATCCTGGTTCGGTTGCGGTTGCCTTCCAGTAATTCTTTTGTGAGATTTGCGGATGGTCCTTCTATGAATCTCTTCGCGTGCCTCATGCCTGTGGTATTGTTCCACCAGGTTTTGAACTCATTAAGGATCCATTTTAAGATGTATCCTCTTTTGGGTTAGGCTGCTAGGCCGCGGTAGAGTTCTGGCTACCTTTTTGGGCGTGCCAACCTTTTCTTGCCTCTATGCCGCGAATGTCCAGGGACCCATGCCAGGTCATTAGTATCGCTGCCTTCCGTCAGGGCCTCCATGCATTTCCAAACATTCTTTGCCTCCGCCTCGCATGTGGCTAAGGCCCTGAGAGCTGCCTGGCTGTCATAGAAAATCTTCCGGGAATGTATTCCTAGCCTTTTTATTTCTTTGGCACATTGTTCGATCGCTATGATTTCAGACTGAAAAACTGTAGCATACTTGCCTAGGTTTACCGTCAATTCGGTCTTGGGGTTCATCCCCAGCTCCCTCCATGTCGGTTTTGGAGCCGGCGTCTTGAATTAACAGTCAGACTGAAAGTACGGTATAGAGAAGGGCCAAGATGAGTTTTCTGAAAATTAGTGTGACCTTTATATATTTTTTTAAATAAGAAAACACGTTCCAGGCCTCGTGAGGTAAGCCTTCCCTTTTAATGTTCTTTCCAGAGTTGTTTCGTTTTATATTTTTTGATAAATGATGATTTGTAATTTATTATTCGAGGCTGAAACTGCGTGCACCGCAATAGTTATTTCGTTTGGATGAAACAATGGTTGAAGACTTATGGCCCTTCTGTTGCAGAGCTCGAATGGATGCAAATTCACCTGCTATAAACTGCTAGAAATTGTCACAATTTTTGAAACATGTAGTCATGAGGTATTTTCTGTAACCTTTCAGACTGCAGATAAGTAGAAGTACCAAGCCATAACCACGACAAATTCCTTCCATTGCTAGACTGAAAAAGGGTTATCGATTTCGGCACATGCTTAGGGCACTTCGCCAATTTGCCAATCATTTTTAATACTCCAATAGACGATTAAACAATTAACCTAACCAAGGGACGGCCATATCTGTAACCATTCCAAAATTTTTGGAGTCTACTGCTAAACCACTTTTTAGTTGTGCTATCAACTGGCCAAGGTTATTGTCATTTATTTACCTTCTTTAATAGAACCTCCATCTATGTCGTCTACGCCAACTCCCTGGGGAAAATATCTCCAAATCCTAACGACGTGCACTTGTTGAATAGTTATAGCAAATTTCGTTGAGGATTTAAAAGGTCTGTAGAGGCAATGGATGTATAGTTTGCTTGTTTCTAATTATCCTCGTCCTATCCTCACTTTTTGGTGTGACAGTCACGTTTCGTCATTACGCTATCTATAACGGTGCCTTTGTGACTCGGAGAAATAGGATCGTTCTCTCCTGACTTTCGGACATGCAGATATAATTTTGGGCCGAAGCGTCTCGCTGCTGTAAGCATTTAGGACACATTTCTGCGATTTTCTCGAAGTTCTTTTCCATTATAAGAGAGAAAATAGATGACTAACTTCCCATCTCAACCCCACCTTTCGAATTTTCTCTCCTTTTTGCCATTTTTCAAATGTAGTGTAAGGATTCGATACTCTGCGACAAATGAAATGGCCACGGAGAGCTTGCTGTTAGTACATTTAGTTGCTGACAGTACTTTGATATGATCTATGATTAGATACAAAACCTCAGCAGGTGGTTCTTAGAGTTCAGGTTATATTTCGCAGTATTGCATACGATTTACTGAGAATGTAAAGGGATCACATCTACATTAAAATTTCATTGCAATTTTCCTATTCAAAATATGCACAAAATCTTCGAACCAGCTTAACCATAGTCTTGATATATGACAAACCCTACGATTTAAAAACAAAACAATTGTTAGACTACATATTTATATGATTAAATAATTGACCGGCTATAATAACATTTTACAGTCCCTAAACTCCGAACATTCAAAGTTGCTGGAATCCGACTCTCTCAATCGAAGTTTAAACAACCAAAAAGTTTTAATTAAGTTCCTCAACTCGCCAAATAAACCCCAGCGCCAACTTTTCTTTGTGACACCTACTTTTCACAGGCGCTTTCATATTGTACCCAGTACAATGCGATACTTACGGCAAAAGGTTAAGTTTATATTTGTATCTATGTGCAGTTAGTCTTTCTTTTTTATTTTTCATCTTTCTGTCTAAAACATTTGTCCTATTTTTCCATCCATCCTTAAACTAATCTTAGTCACTTTGCTAAAGATGTTATATAAATACCATACATACACACTTACGTAAAAACGCAAACTAATCTGTCATCACCATTTGATAATTTTTGAATTTTTGGTAGGCCCTATTCTAACTTTATTTATTTTTTGTTTGTGCTGAACCATATTACATATGCAGCCATTCTGGTATACTTTATAGAGTCATTTGCAAACAGGACAAGTGCGAAAGTAGTAGTTTACTAGTAGTTAGTATTTTTGTTTTGACGTCATTAGTATTATACATTTCACTGCACAACTTAAAAACAGTAACAGTTTTATACCTGCTAAACCTACCAATCAGAAAAACTGGCAACAACTACAATTCGACATATGCCGAAAACCAATTGCGTCAGAGTACATCATACAAACCGATACAACTCCTAAACCTACAAAAAATATCAGCACACAAATACACGACAGACAGACTAAAAATTAACTTTAAAGAAATATGGAAAAAAACTAGAAACAATAAAAAACAAAGCTTTTTTAGAGATCGTGAGGGGCTGTCTGGCGTGACGTAGGTTTAAAAACACATCGTTTTATCATGCCAAATTTTCGATCTTTCAATTAATTAATCTTTATGGAAGGTATGAGTTGAGATAAAAAAGTCAGTGTCACGAGCGGCATTCGAACCCACGACCTTCGGCTAAATACGCCGCTGCTCTATCACTTTAGCAATCGTGACCTCGATCCACTCGCACACTAACTTCCTACCTCAACCCAACCTTTCGAATTTTCCCTCCTTTTTGCCATTTTTCAAATGACGTGCAATCTATTTTGATTCTCGGCTACAAATGAAATGGCCACGCAGAGCTTGAGTAAAGATATAGTTCATTCATCTTATTAAATTCATTAATTTTCTTGGTCCGATTGACCAAATAACATCTTTCAATTAATTAATCTTTATGGAAGGTATGAGTTGAGATAAAAAAGTCACTGTCACGAGCGGGATTCGAACCCACGACCTTCAGCTAAATACGCCGCTGCTCTACTACTTTAGCTATCGTGGCTTCGATCCACCAACTTCCCACCTCATTTGAAACCAAAATGACACCACTCAGACATTAAATGGATAGAAATATTCCATAAATATCCTTTTTATACATAAGGAAAGAAACGTATAAAGTAAAAAATATATTTAACAAATTAGGAATTAAATCAGCGTTAAAGATCACGAACAGAGTAGGAAAACTCCTAAGACCAAATTGGGTTGATGATGAAAAATCAAACTACGCTACTGGCCGCACAGAAAACCAACACGAACCCTTACGATACAAGCAACCATGTCAACTACACGATGTCACCAAGTAGAAAAAATGAACATATTAGAAAATGATCAAATGTACAAACATATCACAACCAACTGTAAAATCACATACAGCTCGAATACCTATATTATTTATACAGTTCAAAACATTGTGTAAATTAAAATGAAAAATAGGGTCGGGCTGTGGCGGGGGCCCACTGTTTAACGTAAAACATTCATGTTTGTGGGTCGCTTTTAACGTAGTGGAGTGAAAATAAAGTGTGCGTAACAAATTGTATTTTACAAGACAACAGACACTGAGTACATGATATTTATTTGAACTAATTTCGACGACTATAATAATACTTATGTCAAGTTTATCGAATACGAAAGTACGAATGATAAAGACACAGCGTGACAACTTCAGCCGACACTTTGTGTTATGTTAAAAAGCATACTATCTCCGACTTTCAAGACTTTCAGAAGATTGATGGCGTTGACCATGATTTCTCTACAGCTTGCGAAGCATTGTAGGTTTCTATAGATGGCAAAACTCCGGCTGCAGAATCTCGAGCCAGTAGTGGCTCGGCGAATACGTAGGTAGAGCGCATAGTTGGATGGACGTGCACTGTTAGGCCGGTCTGTCGTTTGAGTAAACGTTACCCGTTAGCTATTTTGGTCGATCAACCTGATCCGCACCGAGCGCACCAGTCACTAGTGAGGTTCTGGTGTTTTTGGTTTTCTTCTGCGGCTGAGACAGAGGAGTGTGTACATAGCATTGCGGTGTCGTTCGCATAAGTTATGAGTTGTGTGTTTGGATGTGTAGATATGTCAGCATGATGGGGTAGAGGATTGGACCTCGGATACGTCCTTGTGGAACGCCAGCTTTGATTGGCGTGACGTGGAAAAATCGCTGCCGGTTCTCACTTTAAACTATCGACCCGAAAGTAAAGACATTAGGATGAGATATGAGGCGTGAGGGAGTATATGTTTTAACTTGTAAAGGAGGTCGAGGTGCCACAGTCGGTTGAACGTTTCCGTAACATCCAGAAGTACAGCTGAGCAATATTGTTTGCTTTCTAGAGCCGAGGATATCGTGTCGACTACTCGGAAGCAATACTGAACAGTAGAATGGAGGGATCGGAATCCAAATCGATGGTTGGGAATACATTTTAAAATAAAATAGGACAAATACCGTGGTGATTTACACAAATGGTACAAAAATAGTAGATTTGTCGGTTTTAATGTTAAATTGCGTTCGTTAGCATTGTTGCCATTAAACTCCCAGATAAAGAGGATTATTTCGAATAATTCAGTTATTTTTAGGGAACGAACCTCCTCGGTTGAATCATGTATCGCATATTCCCCGGTACGAATTGTTTATTCCGTCTTGAATAAAATGGCAATTCTTGGTGAAAATTGTTTGCCTTGTTTATTAAAGAGTGGCGTCAGTATTTTTCAATTTAAAACTGACATTAAATGGATCTTTCGAAGGTTTTGTTAAAAGGTAGTCTGTGAAAATAAATAACGTTTCCGGCTTTACTGAAACTTCAAAGTTGACGAGTTTCCAATTTGAGAGCTTTATTTAGAAGAGTATGGATTATGTATGGTTGATGGGTATGGTGGATTCTCAACGCCATACGCTAAATTGGTTTGACGGCTTTGTTTTTGTTAATGTGTGAACTGTCAGACATCCAACTAAATTGTAGGTGACCATAAAATATTTTCATGAAATGCATCAAAAGTGATTAAAATAATTAGTTTTCATTGTTGAAGAAACCATTGTTTTTCATGGTATTCTGCAGGGCCAAAGAAAATTAGAAAACAGCAACGTTCAAAAAACAATAAAATAAATAAATAAAATATAAATAAATAAAGCATCAATGAAGAAAGTTGGTAAGATTTTACTGAAGTTCTTTCACTTACAATTCAAACATTTCTAGTGAGCTTATTTTTCAAGTTTACT
Source organism: Cimex lectularius (assembly GCF_000648675.2). NCBI lineage: Eukaryota > Metazoa > Arthropoda > Insecta > Hemiptera > Cimicidae > Cimex > Cimex lectularius. Next base: position 80,123 of record NW_019392952.1, on the reverse strand, counting down.
GTCTAAAAAGAAAAAACAAACAACTGAAACTTAGCAGGTTAACATGGATATTTGGAAGTGTGATTTGGTCATCTTATGCCTATACTCGGTTTTTGTCTTCCGTTGCACTTGTTTTCGCAAATGTCACACAATTTCGTAATAAAAGAAAATCAAAATAAAAGGAAAAATGAATTTGGAAATAAAATATAAGAAAATAATATTAAATTGTTAGAAAGGGCCAGGAGTACGAAAGCCTTTCGTCTGTTCAGCAGTAGAAGGACTTATCGCCGCAAACTTACACTACTTCGGGCCCGAAATTCCAAGCGACTCTGCGTGTCCTAACCTGCAGAGAACTTTGCACTTGTGGCAATTTTATTGTGATTTTAACTTGAAGGAAAATATAATGCGTAACTTTAATAATTTAATCGAATGACTTTAAAAAAAAAAAAAAAAAAAAAGAATATGGTTTTTTTGAGAAAACGGGGCTGAGGGAAACTTAGAGGACTCTCTCTCTCTCTCTCTCTCTCTCTCTCTCTCTCTACCTATCTCTCTCGCTCACTCTCTCTCTCTCTCTCTCTCTCTCTCGCTCCCTCTCTCAGGTCTTCTCTCAGAGGAACAACTATTGATTTATCCTAGATCCCCCCAAGGATCAACAGTCACTTCGACTTTAACATCTGATGCGCTTTATACGAACACACATACAAATCCTATGGGGATGGTATAAACAGAAGTCTTTTTGTGATTTCTTCGAGACATCATTGAATCGATCATTATGGTGTGTCAGTGTCGATGTGTTGATCTGTCAGACGCTCCTCGGATTTAGATTTCTTTAGTGGTGGATTAGTGAAAGGTGTATTATCAGAAATAAATTAAAGCCAATTGACCTTTCATCACAAGACCAGCATACATCGACTAAAATACCTAAACTATAAGGACTGCATAAAAACTAACCTAACTATAACTAAACCTGATCCTAAATCAGATAAGTACCCTCGTAATAAAAGTTTTTTGTTCTGTTTTAACGGGGTATCGTAACAGCCGAGGTCATATCATGCTGATGTTTATTTAACCCCTAGATAGGCTCAAAAATCCCATATTGGGTTCGAATTCCGTAGGTTTCACACAAGAGCGATAAGGTACACATTTTTACGTCGTAAGCGTAAGACGATTATTGTCTTGTTAGATACGGAACGCTCAGACCTATAAAAAATGTGAAGGAACAAAAAATTAGTTCACTCCTTTAAAGATTGCGACATGTGTCGTAAGATTCGTGCATCAAGAGACACGGCCTGCTTGTATCTTCCTTCAGTATCATACGATATTGCGACGAAGATGACAAATTCAATGAGTGAGGACATTGGCTTTGTGAGTGGCTGGCTGCCTCTTGTCTCATCGCTTCGGCTCTGGCAACTCAAAGGCGACTCACCCTCAATACACTTCCTAACCTTTATGTTCTCCCTGGCCGACATGTACTGGTGAAGTACTTTAGAAAGAATGGGTGGGTCTCATTCACTTTTGTACAAAGCGAGAGAGGTAGCGTGTTCAGTCCTTTGGATGACAATAACATTCTATCCTCCAGTTCCTACTCCGGTATAGTTAACTGAACCTTACAGACACGCCTATGGTTCACAATGGTTCAGAATATGGTAAATCAAACAAAACACCACAGAATTTTAAAACCTCAACCATCCGTCGCATCACTCTACGTCTAATTATAACCTCACCCTCTTCCTTTCCGAAAACAACATCCGCTGCTCTGAACACAGAATTCACTTAAATGGACAGAACCACACAGATCATAACTTAACTTTTAACTCCCCCCAGATAACAAAATACTCATACACAACTCAATATGTGGAATCCGAAATATAACCTTCACTCTTTCAGTCTATTATAACCTCATCTCAACAACTGAAACTCATCCGCTAGCTAACTGAACTAACCATATGATACTGATTGCCATAGAAACTACCAACCACAGATGTAAACTCTGTTTCGACAACAAAATGCTCATGTACAACAAGTTACTCATGTATAGTATAGACTATAAGCTTGAACCTAAAGGTCTTTGCCCACTAGAACGTATCATACTAGGACCATAACCGTACCGACACATGCAAATAAATATTCTTTACATCATTTAGTATTAGAAAATGCCCACTACATCGTTCCGTCACCGGCCAACACCGTGCCGTGCACGTTCAGGCAAAAACGGCTGCCGAGAATATTTTGCCTGTGTCGGTCCGTTGTGCGCATCCGGCCTACTGTGTTGCTGTTCCGTTCCACACAAGTTCTTTGCATTTGACGAAGAGATCTGTGTTTGTATTCTATTGTATTGTGAGTGTTTGTGTCTTAATAAAAATGGAGGATGAACAACTAACAGAATATGTTTGTAATTACGAGTTTTTATACAATTCACAACATCTAGTGTTTTTTTCCTCTTCCTTGTCCAAAATAAATGGCAATCATGGCCAATTCTCGTATAGATAATTTTCTAATAGCCATACTTTATTTAACAAATTCACTCTACTAAAGAAAACAAAAGTTCACAAACGACGCGTTTTTAAAAAATAAATGTACGACAGTGACTGAAGTAGGACGGCTACGAAACGTTTTTGCATACGCGTTACAAACGGGTATAGGACGCGGTTCATCCTTTGCAGTGGGTATAGTAGTGACCGGACCGTTTTTTTTCGTGCTGACACGGTCCTAGTATGATACGTTCTAGTGGGCAAAGACCTTAACAATCAAATGATGGCTGACACTACAATCCCCTATTTGAAAATATATATTCTACGACCGGTTCTATATATCAAATCGCACCATCCATAACGGCCGAAAATTTCCCTTTGCAAGAACCAGCTACAAAAATTTCCACACTAACCTTCTTCTCGATCTCTTCCAAATAATCCTTATCGACGTTCAAAAGGCAGTAGCTCCGTGACCTGCTCCCACAGAGAGATTATGATTAATCAATGATTTAGGAGCGCTATCGGTAGAAAACTTTTCCGCTCGATGTATTCTTATGTGATTTGCATGCAATCTATGTAAATTATTGCGCCTCGCGTAGAATGTCGCTCAATGATTACAAACACTGTATAAACTAACGAACAAAGTCAAACACATAAAACCACATCAACTGATAATATTAAAAATAAGAAACTATAAACTATTTCAATTCCTGCAAGAAAATAACGGATATATTAAAAAATACACTAATAAAATACTGGAACCTTGACTTATCTAAAATTGTGGCAACACAAATTACTCATATTTATATTAGTATTAATTTAATTTTTTTTTCTGGAGCGAAACAATTTCATGGGTTGGACAAAATCGGTCCGCAATTAATTTTTAAGATCATTTGGACCTACTCCAGCGCTTTTTCCGATTCATTAGTTTGTTCCCTTCGACCTCTCTTCCACTCAGACCAGTGCCGAAGCATTTCCGAAGTAAGATCGAATAAGGTTGAATAAAATAGTAAAAATATGTGTAATTTTTGTTCTTTTGCTTGGAAAGTATCAACTCTTCATTCCAACACGCCTACTAAACTGGAATTATTTTTTTTATACATTTTAAATAACAATTTATAAATAAACTAATATATTTTAATGGTCAAATGGAGTGATGATAATAAGCCAGAATATAAATAAAAATGAATTTTTCTCCCCTCACTACCGATTACGCTTATCACTACCACAAGGAAAAATGGTAATTTAGTGCATTTAAATCCATCCGGCGTTTTCCAGCTAATTAAAACTCGTATATCAATTTTTTTTCCAAATAGTATTTGAAACTCAATAAATTCTCAAACCTCAGCCATAACTCGTGAGACTGCCTAGGGGATAATGAAGCATCGTTAATCTTCCAGCTGGTGAAAAATCTGTGAAAATTTGAAATCGTCGAGGAATTGGATGGGATCAAAAGCCCTGATTTCAACCATTAATTTTTCAAGAGGCCTGGCTCGTTTTTATTAGAAATTTAAAGAAATGAGATGTTCAGATCGGAGTGTAATGAAACTAATAAGAGCGAGGCCAATTTCCCTCTCTTTTTATTACAAGAAATTGAATCTGAAATAATCATTTTGACGCTACATTTAAAATTAAAACAGAATCTACATTTACTGGCTATAAATGCTTCTTTGTAATCAAGTAGGTAGAAAAACTGGATAAAATTAATATTCCGTATTCTAAAAAACAATGCCAATGTTTCCAATTACTTCTTGTGTTTATGTGTTATTCTGACTCATTTTTTTATATTAAAATGTCAATAATAATAACAACGATGCACTGTATAAATTAAAACATTTGGATCACATATACAAAAAACGACAATGCGAGTTCAAAATTGGGGCGTATGCGATTCAAGCACTTTTGGGTCAGAGCGGTTGTGTACTGCAAGAAGAAAAGGGTCGTAAAGTATCCCAAACGGAGGTCTTTGGTTTCATTGTTCCTTTTCAGTAGAAAAGAGTTTTCCAACTATTTGTGTTGTGAATTGAGGACGATCCTAACAATAATAATATTTATACTGTGTTAAATTGTTTTTGTTTGACTAATTGATGGTTTTTAATTTTATTGTTGACGTTTTTAGAATGCCTTTTTTAAATGAGATAGAAAACAGTCGATTTTCTGTTTCAAAATGCAAAAAGTTACCAAAAATAACAGCAAAAGAGAGGTACGATGAAAATTCAGATAGTTCTATTTAGATTCTATTTGACAAATAAATCGTTTATAAATCTGGATAAAATTCGTCTTAAAAAATTAAAAGGCTGTGGTTTCTATAAATTAAATCACTATTTAACATAACTTAAGTCAGATTCACCAGACCTATTTTGTTTTACTTAAAAAATCTTTAACCGAACCAATTTTTCTCAGGTTTTAAAATTTTGTAATATTAAAAAAATAATAATGTCATTTAACGACAAATTTTTAAAAACTCCAGTATAGTAAGTAGTTACCTGTACTGAAAATGGTTCGCTTGTTATTTGTTTATAAAAAACTTCCTATCACTTGGTCCCAAATATTCCGTTCCTTACAACAAAACAGATTTTCCAATAGCTAAATTAATTACGGATGTAGACTATGCAATCCAAAAATCCACAAAAACAGAGGAAGAAAAAGACATAACACGATCGAAATGTATTAGCACAATAACAAATCACTTACAACACCTCACTACAAATCAACACAACCTATCTCAACAAACATATACCAAAACCAAAAATTTTCTCAAAAATAATCCTGACATACTCATTCTTTCTGCTGATAAGACCAAACAAAGAGTAGCAATCAGTAAAAAAGAGTACAGGGAAAAAATTAACCAAATTATCACAGATACAAACACGTACAGCATAATCAAATCAGACCCTACTCCTACTCTCATCAAACAGACAAACAAAATTCTCCAAGAAACACTTAAACGAAAAGAAATGAACATAAACACATACAAATCACTTCAAAACAACTCACCAACACCCCCGAAACTATATGGATCTGTAAAACACATAACCCCGAACACCCTCTAAGAACATAATTTGATTTGTAAACTCACCCACATATAACATGACAAAATACCTGACCAACATACTCAACAACATCACAGATAACACATATAATGTAAATGATTCATTTCATTAACAAAATTAATAATATCCACATTCACTCACACTACTCTCTCATATTCCTAGATGTTTCATCTCTGTTCACCAACATCCCAATAGACACAACACTGAACATTATTAAAGATAAATGGCCCAACATAACACCACACACAACTCTATCAAAGAACAAGTTCATTACAATGATCCGACACTGCTGTGTTAACGGATATTTTACATACGACAATCAATTTTACAAACAATTATTTGGTATAGCCATAGGTATCAACCTAGGCCCGATACTGGCAGACATAATCATGACACATCTACTAAATACAGTCATACCACAACTTCCTTTTACATTATCCTTTCTCACTAAATACGTAGATGATATATTGACAGCTGTTCCCACAGATCAAATTCAAACTACACTAGATACATTTAGTAGCTTTCACCCACGCCTACAATTTACACATGAAATCGAAAACAACAAAACAATACCATTTTTAGATACACTTGTAATAAAACAACCAGATGGCACATTAATCACAGATTGATACCAAAAACCAAGAAATACAAATCGCTACCTCCACTTTACGTCTCACCATCCTCCTCATCCGATAATAAACACGGCCAAAGGGTTACTTCACAGAATGATTACCCTAAGCCATGAATCCTTCCACCACAAAAACATAAAGATATACAAATAGATCTCCTCCATAAGAATCTTTACCCTAAACACATAATTAACAGAATAATCAACAATTACAACTCAACACTAACACCATCCACTATTACTAACAATACTACATTTTTTTTTTTTATTATTATTGGCCTTATGATCTTTGCATATTAGCCATGACGAATTCTTATCTATGTTGTTCAAATTGGGGGTTATCGGGAAAAAAGGGCCAGAGGCGACTGTGGGAATCGAACCCACGACCGCGGCGTGAGAGTCTCTCATGCTAACCACTCGGCTACCACGGTCCCAACAATACTACATTAAATCTATCGAATACAAAAAACCAGCATACATTTCCATACCATTTATCCAAGGCCTAGCTCACAAATTAAACACATTTCTCTTGTCCGATAACTTCAAAATAGCTTTCAAAAATTACAAAACAATTCAAACACTTTTTTCCAAAATTAAAGATCCCACACCAATAACAAATAAATCTGATGTAATCTACAAGATCAACAGTTTAAACTGTCCGGCAACTTACATCGGTCTTACATCCCAATATCTGGACAAGAAAGTAAAGCAACATATCTATGTTTGCAAAAAACCCAAGCAAAATCCTACAGCACTCGCTACCCACCACTTTGAACACCAACACAATTTCAACTTCAAAAATCCAAAAATATTACATGCAGAACAAAACAAATATAAACGTTATTTCTTAGAAATGGTTTATATCAACCTAGATAAACACAGCATCAATTACAGAACAGATACATGAAAATTCAGTCGCAGCTACGAAAATATCATTAATCACATTCAATACAGATAACATACCTACATCATTACATTACATTCCACACATCAAATATTTTTAACATAGTCTAATTTCCCGACAATTCAGCTTTCCTTTTCCTCTTTATCACTTTCTATATAATCCTGAAAGGATAATCTGGCCGAACCATTACCAACACATTTTTTTTCCTTCGTCGGCTCTTTTCACCTCAAAGAAGCCGACGGCTTATACAAAAATATTTTTCTATACCGACATCCTTCCCCACCTTTTCAAAATCCAACGTATATAAACATAAAACAGCAATATCTCACTGGCACTCTCGACACGACACGCAAGAATGGCACAATTACACAGAAGAAAAACACTTTGAGTGAGTAGAAATACTTTAATTGAATATATAAAATATATTTTGCATTGTATAAATTCACTTTTCCACATCCAAAATGTAATTTTAATATGTAAACAATGTTTGTAAATCCCAGGCCCTGAAGATGATCTCAATAAAGATCGAAACGTTTCTCCTTTGACTATATTACTGATAATACAGAACATACAAAAATAATAATCAAAATAACTTACATTGTCATCAATTAATTAATCTTTATGAAATGTATTGATTGAGATAAAAAAAGTCAGCGTCACGTTTTGTCTCAGCCAATTCCTTTCATAAAGATTAATTAATTGGAAAAAGTTAATTGGTCAATCGGACCACGAACTGTAATGGACTTAATAATTAAACTGAAGTATGTCTTCACGAAAGCTCTTCGTGGCCATTTCATTTGTCGCCGTGGATCAAATAGATTAGACGACATTTGAAAAATGGCAAAAAGGAAGGAAAATTCGAAAGGTGGTGTTGAGTTGGTCAGTTATTGCCCGAGCGGGTCGAAGTCACGATAGCTCAAGTGGTAGAGCAGCGGCGGATTTAGCCGAAGGTCGTGGGTTCGAATCCCGCTCGTGACGCTGACTTTTTTATCCCAACCAATAACTTTCATAAAGATTAATTAATTGAAAAAAGTTAATTGGTCAATCGGACCACGAACTGTAATGGGCTAAATTGTTATGTTTATAGTACTTATACAAAATACATTTTTAGTTGTAGGTTTTTTATTTTTATTTTTATTTTTTTTTGTTTAGAGGATTTCACAGAAATGATTCTCCCTTGACCATACTACTGATAATACATCAAAATAACCTACCTCGTTTTGTTTATAATATTTATGCAAAATACATTTTTAGCTGTAGGTTTTTTTGTTTTGTATTGAGGATGTTTCAGAAATGATTCTCCCTTGACCTAATCATAAAACATCAAAATAACTTACATCGTTGTTTATAATATTTATGCAAAATACATTTTTAGCTGGTCTACAGGCTTTTACTGAAATTTTTTAAAACTTCGATTGAGGGTAGCACCAAAACGCTTACCAAGGGTTTTCTACTTTTGGGCTAAAAACCTCTTTTTTCTGATTTAATTAAAAGGACAAGGACTAAAAAGTTTCTACAAATGACGTTTGCAATGTGTAAAATAATTCAAATAAATGTTTGGAAACTCCTGGTCGGAAAGTTTGTAATTCCACAAGTTGTGAGAATAGAGTGTGAACCGTTTCCGAGCTTAACTGACCTTTTGCTCCGGTATTTTTTATTTGAAACTTTACTATTCCGAAAACGGGAGTCGGATTTCTTTATTCATGGGTCGTTGACATAATTTGTTTATTCATGGCTTGGCGACAACTGTGGTCAATCCTTGCCCCGGGGGACGTTACAAATTCATTCTCTTTCTTTCCATCACAAGTTACCTTTCAAATAAAAAACTATAAATAAAATTAAATGTAAAGAAGACGCATTTTTTACCCGATTATCACCTTTATCACTCAAATTATGGAATTTTAAACAGCTTTGTCTCCCCATACATTGAGACGGATTTCGGACTATGTGATCCGCGCGGAAAATTAACGAGGGGAATCGGGTTAAACGGGGTCTCCTTTCACATCGTTAACAAAAACAGCCCCCTACGGGTTTATTTGTGGGATCAATATTTTAGCAAGACAGGACCGTTTCTGGGGATTGGGCCAGTTTCAGCTTTTCGGAGTGACACTTCGAAAAACAAAACATTTCGGCCCACACCTTCCAGTGATTGTGTTGGCTAAAAGGATTGCGTGAGAACCTCTTGCTTGAAAGATAAAGTTTAGCTCTCCCAACAAAAAGTCAGAAACTTATATTTAGATAAATTTTATTCAAATGCTTATTATATATGAGCCACGAAATAACTAAATTTTTCCCGTTTTTTGAAAGGGACTGTAAATTGGCACAGAAAGTTGGGGTTTTCGCCATAATCAAAAATTACCAGGTCACCATAGAGAAAATTGGTAAATTCTAAGTCATCTCGAGGAAAGTTTCAGTGTATGATTTTCTACGAGGCCTGTATAAAACAGTAAAATCTTTTGTTCACTTCAATACCTATTATGAAAAATCATGATCGCTAAAACCTACCAGTTCAGCATTAATCGATCATTGGTGATTTTCACTACAATAAAGCAACATCGAGCTTCGGTAATTTTTTTTTTTTTTTGCTGGGGGTAATTTGAATGAATAATCCTATTTATATGGCACTCTGCTTTCTCTACTAAAGGTAATGGACAGCAGTGAAAATATCTTCCTCTCTTAACATCACGAAAACCGATTCAGTCGTTTTTTTAGATATATAGATTTTATTTCAAACATATACATTCCACATATACAAACAGCAATGCTTGTCAATGGCTGGCTCCAGGCTCACTCACACATGTCACACCCAGCATAAAACTACTAATCAACAATACAAATGCAAAACAAAAAACAAAATGTATAGGGAGAAAAACAACAGGCAATTTGTAAATTATCATTGAATTAAGCTAATTAATTTTAAATTATTAACATTAACAAAAAATTGTCTAATTAACAAACTAAATAGAGACATCACGTATAAAGCAAAACAATGATAACTACATTTTCCATTAAATTACTAGTTAACTAACCAATGAATAAATAATATTAAATAAAAATACGAATAAATAAATAGATAAAAGGTTGTGTTACTAGAGTAAGATTAGCACATCATAAATCAATGTCAAACATTTATATTTTTCAGCATTTTGTGTTTATATTTAGAATATTTTAAATCCTCCTTGCCGTAGCGCAATAGACTAGTGACATGTACATACGACTAGAAGAACACGTGTCATAAAATCTCGCAATTAAGCTACAAGTGTATGTACTTATGCTTTAAATGTTAAGGGCAGAATGCTTCTAATCTACAGGTATCCATCATGGCAACGTCCAATAATTCTTAGAGCAATGTGTACATATTTTCCTACACCGGTGTACCATGCGTTATCAAAAGCTGTATATACTTTTCATAAATAATTTTTTGTTTTTGATTTCGAAACTTGAATTTTTATTAAAAACCTTCCTCAAGCTGCTTGTGGTGACCGTGGCTTTTCAGGAGTCTTTGCGACTATAGTATATTAGGGTTGTTTTTGCCTCTATTGAGTGTTACCGTCCCCGAATCAAATTCGAAAGACGCAGGAGACTTGTACGAGAAATAACTAGAATAAACAAACCAGCCATACGCGGTTGGCACACGGGCACTTACTTTTGGGCCAAAGCCCGCGCAAGTACCCCTTATGAAGAAAAAGGTTGTTCGTGACAGGCGTGTCATGCCTTAGCTCCATACAGATAGCGTGTAGGTATGCCGCCAGATTTAAGAATGGTTCTCGACCACGGTAGCGAATTTCAGGGTCGCCTTTTCCGCTTTTTAGGGGAATTGGGAATTTTTAATGTATATAGCCGTCAAAATACATGTTTTGTATGAATGAGTGAATTTATTAGAGTGAATGAGGATGGGCTGATTGTGAAATAGCATCCACATCGCTCCTCGAGCTGTGTACATGACGTGGGTCGATGGCGGAATATTTATAAAAGTACCCCATCGACCCCAATTAAATTATTTTGTTATTATATGCAAGTTGATGGAGGAATATTGAGTGCTCCATCTACTAAATAGAATGAATGCAATGTATATAGGTGTGAATGTATTTATTTATGCGAATGCGTATTGAATTTGTGTAATTATATTTCGTATGCGCTCGGGGATGAAATGACCAAGCTTGTCGGACGTCCCTTTAGAAAAAAAAAAAATTGGAATAATAATCCAAGCGCGCTGAATAACTGAAATTTCCCTCCTTGATCATGATGAATGAAATTTCTGTCAATCAAAATATCGGCTCTGATCAATCCGTCCGTTTTCGTTTTGATCGATCTGTCAATTACGCGGTTCATTTCCTGTTCTGTAATTCACTAATTGACTCCCTTTTTTCCAACTCTGTTTTATTGAGAATAAATGCATACTTCTTCTTCCTTATTAATAATTTTTTATTTAATTTTTGTTTTATTTTACGTAGTAAGTTTTTGTTTTCTAATAAAATGTTTGCATTTTACGTGTCCAGTTCAGAGTGAGGCGGTCTTCAACTAAACTAAGTTAGTACTTATTCACAGTTAGTTGTTTTAAACAATCGTATTTCAAGCATGAAATGCTCATCATCAGGTTGAAGGAGTTACAAACACCTCTCTCGACATGAATGCTATGCAATGGTCATGAATTTTGTTGAAATGCTTGAAATCCGAATTGTTGAAAACAACCCATGAGGAAGAACTATTTTTTAATGCACCTTTATAATTTTTATTAATTTGCTAGTTGAATGTTTTATGTCCAGTCCGGCCGTAATGGTTCTTATGAAAAAAACTTCCGTAACTTCGCGAATTTAATCCGTTTTAAGCGATTTTTTTTTTAATCAATTGGTCTTAAATAGCTGTTTAATACTGTATCCTCGCGTAAAATCTTTCAGTTTTAAACCGAACAAAAAACATAAAGGAGGTAATTTCCGGATTAGAATAAGTACTAACAGCAATTGTTTACAAATTTCAAATCAGGCTTATTTTGTAGAAAAAGTTCCACTTTCCAAATATGTATAAGACGACATGGTTTCCTAAAATTTTTAATGAAAAAATTGTGAGATAAGTGAAATTTTTTTTATTAAAACGCGTTTACCATCCCCCTATTTTTTCTCTTTCTACATTAAAATAGTATGGGTCCTTCTCTCTCTCTCTCTCTCTCCCTCTCTCTCTCTCTCTCTCTCTCTCTCTCTCTCTCTCTCTCTCTCTCTCATTTTAGCAAGCTATTTTAATATTGCAGAGAGACAATAAAACTTAGACGGTTTCTCAAATTAATAAAAAGAAACATTTGGACGGCTGTCCTCGTTGCCAAGACTGTTCCTTACAGAGGTCTGTAGTATATGAGACCCGGTCGTTAATAAGAGTCGCAGCCGGAATGCTATCCGTGAGGCGGTCGATGTTTGGCAAACTTACAAAAATAACAAACTCATAGGAGAAAAGCCACTTATAGAGAAGATAAGCTGTTGGATGACAATGAAAATTGTCTCGATAATGTCTTTATAAACATAGAAGGAAAATTCAAGTCTCTCTATCCCCATGTTACTAAAAGTACAGTATTATTCGAGTTGATATTAGTGTTAATGCCATTCCGAGCGACGGGCGTGCTTGTCCTTCTCCAGCACTTAAGACACAAATGCGAGAGGCAAGAAACCCGTGTGTATAAAATTATGGGAAATGGAAGGCGGGGTAGCGGGTAAAAAGGGTCGTTCCACCCCCAGCGTTCAGTCTAGTCTGCATGCCTTCTAGCTGTTGTCCGCAGACGGCAACCTTGTTTGAACAACGAACAAAGAACAAACTATTCCTTTGAAATGCGTAGGGAAAGGAACTCTGAGTATTGAGCAAATGCCGTTACACATGTTTAAACAACCCCCTATTCAAACCCTTCAGAAGATATACAACAATTACAATTTTTTTCTTTCCCAGCATCTGTTGTAATTTCATAGCTTGGTATCGGTAAATAGCTCACACAAAAATTAAAAAAATATAAAAGTATTTAAATTTTAATTTGAATCGATAAAATAACTTTAGAGGTTTCCTGTTACTGCCTGCATGGGAGTTTACTTGTAGTTCGATCATTTTACGTCGTGATATATCTAAGTAAAGATCGAAAAACTACAGATAAAAGATTAAATTGACATTTGATTTCAAACAGTGCATCTCCAGCAATCAATTTATTTAATTAATTATACTTTTAATCTTAAGGTCTTGGTTGAGATGAAAAACCAAGTGTCACGGAGGAGATTCGAAATCATCAATACGGCTTGCTGTAAACACTTGAGCTCTCGTGACTTCGAACACCTCGGACACCAACTCCTCGTCTCAGCTCATGATACTAAATTTTCATCTCAACCAAAACCTTAGATACTAAGAATAATTAACTAGAATAATTAATGGACAATTATGACCGCTAAGCAAATATGGACTAATTTAATAGTTAAAAAGAAGTAATTACTTCACCAACAGCCTGTGGCCACCGCATAAGTCGCTGAGAATCGAATCCCGATTACACGACATTTGAAAATATTATAAAAAGAGGGAATATTCGAACGGTTTAGGTTGATATGACGAGTTGGTGTCCTAGGGGATCAAACTCACGATAGCTCAAGTGGTTAGAACAGCGGCGTATTGAGCAGAAGGTAGTGGGTTCAAATCCCCCTCGTAACGTTAACTTTTTTATTTCAACCAGGACCTTACATAAAAAGAATGTACAACGTTGGATATTTTACATTTTTTTATCTTTTAATTTCTACAAAAAAAATTTCCTATTTTGTTTTCAAACTTGTAAGCAACTTCGACATTTTCTATTTTTTTCTTTTAGCAATTTATTTAATTTAGTTGAAATTTCTTTTAGACTGTTTTGTTTACATTTAGTTGGAGTCTTAGGGGATCTAATTCACGATAGCTCAAGTGGTTAGAGCAGCGGCGGATTGAGCCGAAGGTCGTGGGTTCGAATCGCGCTCGTAACGCTAACTTTTTCCTTTCAACCAGGACCTTACATTAAAACAATATACAACGTTGGATTTTTTCCTCTTTTTATCTTTTAATTTAAAAATATATTTTTCCTATTTTGTTTTCAAACTTATCAGCAACTTTGACATTTTCTATTTTTTCTTTTAGAAATTTATTTAATTTATTTGAAATTTCTTTTAGACTGTTTTGTTTACATTTAGTTGGAGTCCTAGGGGATCGAACTCACGATAGCTCAAGTGGTTAGAGCAGCGGCGTATCTAGCCGAAGGTCGTCGGTTCGAATCCCACTCGTAACGCTTTTTCCTTTCAACCAGGACCTTACATAAAAACAATATACATTGGCTATTTTTCTATATTATTTTATTATTTATTATTTTTATATATTAACAATATATATTGGATATTTTTCTTTATCTTTTAATTTTATTAAAAAAAATTTCCTATTTTGTTTTCAAACTTGTAAGCAACTTTGACATTTTCTATTTTTTCTTTTAGCAATTAATTTACTTTAGTTGAAATGTCTTTAAGATTGTTTTGTTAATATTTAGTTAGTGTCGTGCGGCATCGAACTCACGATAGCTGCGGCGTATTTAGCAGAAGGCCGTGGGTTCGAATCCCGCTCGTGGCACTAAATTTCACCTCAACCAAAAACCTTAGGTAAAAAGAATAATTAATATGGTCAATTATGACCACTAAGCGAATATGGATTAATTTAATTAACTTCAATTCACATGTTCATAATTAAAACACTTCAATTTATAAGTCATCAAAACTATTTCAATTGAATCACTGTAAAATGTGCTAATCTGAGATAGTGTAACATGTAAAATTGCTTACAACACTGGTAAAATGGCGGTTCTCTTGGTGAACGGAATTTCCCAAATGATGTAATTGCTTGACACTTTAAAATCTGTTGACAATGTATTTTTTACTGGTCAAAAGAGCCACAGAATGATTTTGTAAAGATTTATGATATTTTGCCAATTATAGAAAAAAAAACACCCTCATAAGGAGAGGCTTAGTACGTGGGATCAGTGATTTCCTTGAACCGTTTATGGTGATATTATATCGTATTATGATATTATGTCCAAGCTTTTATGGCCCTAAGACCCGAGTAAAAAATATTTCCAGTAATTCTTTCAATTATTCAATTTTTATATGTAAGGTTTTGGTTGAAATGAAATTATTTAATTGAAAGAAGTAATTTGGTCAATAGATCACTAAATATAATGGTTTTAATAAGTAAAACTACGTTTAACTTCACTGGCAGCTCCTCGTGGCGACTTCATATGTCGGCGAGAATCCTGATAGATGATATTTGAAAAATGGCAAAAAGGAGGGAAAATTCGAAAGATGAGGTTGAGATGGGAAGTTGGTGTCCGAGTGGATCGAAGGCACGATAGCTCAAGTGGTTGGAGCAGCGAGGTATAGCACTAACTTTTTCATTTCAACCAATACCTTTCATAAAAAGATTTATTAATTGAAAGAAGTAATTTGGTCAATAGACCACCAAATATAATGGATTTCCAGTATTTTACATATTTAAAAAATATATATATATATATATTTCAAGGTAATAATATATCACTAGGGGGTGTCGGTGGCCGCAATGGTTTAGGCGTCGACAAGGCGCTCATCACTGTAAGGTTAAGGTCCCGGGTTCGAATCCAGCGGTCCTACATTCGAACCCGACATACTTACAAATGGATTTTTTTCAAAAACACCAGCACCCTGAGGGTTTATACGACCTCTGCTATTGAGAACCCTCGTAAAAAAAATAATTAAAATATCAGTCGATTTGTTTTGTTATCTAGGGTAAGAAAATAATTAGCAAGATATTACTAAATGTTATTATATATATGTATAAAAAGTTGCATACCAAGTTTTTCTAGGAGGGTATGTCTGCGAGGTTATATGAACACTCGGAGTGTCGGGGTTTTTGAAAAAAAAATACGAAGTATGTCAGGTCAAGCGGACTTAATCGTTGAGGCCACCGACTTAAGCATCCTTTAAAGCCCTTAAATACGAATTTCTATAACAAACAGATCGGCCTTTTTTAGAAATGCACAACTCCTAGGTATTTTATCCAATGAGTATGATATAAGAGCTTGGAATCTTAATTTCTCCTTTTTGAGCTTATATTAACAAATTTTTTTTTGTGTTATTGCGAGTGAGAAAAATAAGAATCAAATCTTCAAAAACTCCCCGAACGTTTTATTGTATATCTCCGATACTGATTTATTTACTGAGAACAGGTTTGTGCCATTACGTGTGGGTTATAGGGCTCTAAACCCCCTTTTAGGTTTCTTATGTGCCGCTAAGGTCATTTCAAAGTTATCACCCCTACTGCGATTTTCGATTGGTAAGCGAAACATTTAAGAGAATTATTTTATTTATCCAATAATTCTAGGGATTATGTGTGCAAAAATGACGACGAAATTTTTCGTACATTTCGCACGTTTACATTTTTTCCCTGAGATATTTTAACCTACTTTGCAAGGTCGCTGGGTCGTACAATAATTAATTACGTATTTGTATTTTCAATTTGCTAGCCGGAAGATTGATTCTTTTTGTGTATATTGTTTTTATGTAAGGTCCTGGTTGAAAGGAAAAAGTTAGCGTTACGAGGGGGATTCGAACCGACGACCCTCGGCTTGATACGCCGCTACTCCTACCACTTGAGCTATCGTGACTTCTATCCCCTCGGGCACTAACTTGCCATCTCAACCCCACCTTTTGAATTTTCCCTCCTTTTTTCAAATGTCGTGTAATCCGATTGGATTCTCGACGACAAATGAAATGGCCACGGAGAGCTTTAGTGAAGTGTACTTCATTTTAATCAATTAAATTCACTATTTTTCGCGGTCCGCTTGATCAATTAATTCAATGTTATTAATTGGTCAAGCGGACCACGAAAAATAGTGAATTTAATTAGTTATAACGTTGAATTTGGATCAAAATAAAAGTTGTTATGAACTTTTACGTACAACGCAGGATATCGAGGAAAAATGCAATGAGAATTCGTATTAAGAACTTAAAAGGGTGCCTAAAACGAATTCTAATTGTTTTTTAAACAAAAATGTTTTTTGAACAACATTAGCGCCTTTGGTTATTGTAGCCTTTTATATATCTAATCTCATTTAATACAGTCCTGCATAATATTTTCTTAACCTAAAACAAATTAATAAAAAAAATATTATTATTATATTATAATAACCTTGCAATTCATCTACAGCAATGTCAGAAAACGTTTTAAAAAATTATGTGAATTACATTAAACAGTTTTTCTCTCTCTCGGCTTCTAGGGACCTTTGCAAGAACGTTCCAATATGCCCAACTCTTATTCTTTCGGAACATTCTTCAGAACGCGATCTCTTTCCAAGTCTACTTCCAAGAGCAAGTAATTCTAGTCTGACCTATGCGGAGCGTCGTAAGTTTTCCCTACTCTACCCGGCCTGCGTCGACTCATGTATGCTTTTGTCAGTCAGGTGATGAAATTTAGTATTTTTAAAATATTAAAATAAAAAATATATGTGATGATTAGTGACCGTTATTCTATGATTATTCGGAAATCGTGAGATGCGGTCGGGTGTGATGTAGGTTTCAGAACAACATTTTCTTTATCGTGCCAACGTTTCGATCTTTATTGAGATCATCTTCAGGGCATGGGATTTACAAACATTGTTTAAATTTTACAAATACATGTAGGATGAGAAAAACAAAAAAAATTGAATTTATACAATGCTAGAAAATTTTAGACTAAAAGAAAAAAAAAGAATTTATAAAATGCTGGACAATTTTAGATTTAAAAAGAAACCCTGACGTCACACCAGACAGCACCTCACGATCTCCAAACAATCATTAAATATTTACTGCGATTAAAAATTTACATTTAAAAAGAAGTGATTTATAGTATCTAATTTTAGGTTTAAACAAACCAACATAGGAATATACCTCCTTCAATATTTGGTTTGCTACAGAATGATTAACAAACTATGGGCGAAACTCGCTCAAAAATTCTCAATAGTTTCGGAGATATTCATAAATTAATTACTTTTCTCGCAAACGCTGTTTTTTAGGTAAAAACCGTCATAACGTTTTGCTCTTTAAGGTGTAAAAAACCACCAAAAAGCACCATTAAAAATAGAGATACATTTCCCATTAGATGATGATAAATACGTTTTTAAAATGATTCCTTTAACGATACGATTTTAATGATGAAACAATCTATTTTTTGTCATTTCAGCTAGAGCTTTAAGCCAGAAACACACTTACCTGATGCTACCCGACGCAAATCCAAACTCCGATTTCCCATAAGGTTGCATTACCCCCGTGCACATCTACCCGATGCTATGCCACGCTAACCTACCCGACGCTCCGCGGTCATCCCCACTGTCCAGATTTTCGTCGGGTCGCATCGAGTACAGTCGAAGACAAAAGAACCGGACACTCATATTTTTATTCAAACTACATGTATTATTGGTGACCAGAATGTCACCTCTGAACTTGAGGTACATTTAATTACCCTTGAAATTAGTCAGAGTACGCAGTGGGTTACAAGGGAAATAAATAAACGCACCAATTGGAAACAAATTCTTTCACCTTTTATTTAAGAATTAAGTACACACATCGGTTAGTCCCTTCAAGTCAGTACCCAGGACAAATGTTATATCGGACTTACGGACGGGCTTGTGAAACGTTAGGGTCGCGGCAAGATCCAAGCGAGCACTCCTGCCTCAGCTTGTTCGTCACCCCCCCTCCTCTCACTCTTATCTCCTATGTCCGGGCTGAGCCCGTGACATCACCCCCCCTTCAAGGGGGAGTTCGGGGTTGGAGATTGAACGTAAAGCAAAAAGGGCTATCCGCTATTAGTAGGTGGTCAGTGTCCTCTCCACCACAGGCATTAGACGCTGAAAAAAGCGTCGGAATCCCTTCCAAGGTTGGCTTGCGACTTCCCTTGGGTGATTCTGCCAAATGGGTTTACTTATGAGGACATTGTTCGACTCAATTGGTGATGCTCTTTGTGATGTGGTTCTTCTGCTTCTGTTGCATGAGATCAAGAGTGAGAAGGGCGGAGAATTTCGCCAGTAGGGAGGGTGGTATTTGTGCTTCAGGGGTGTGGAGCAATGGGGTATGCCCGTAAATCCGCTATATACATATCTCTTATATGTGTAAGTGTGGGTGTGTGTTTATCTTACTTTTGTTTCGTTTTACATTTCTTCTTTATTTTACTTTATTTTTATGGTATTTTTGTAAATGAAAATGATTTTTTTTTTTTTAAATAATATTTTTTGAAATTATAAATAAAATAGTTATCTTTTGTGTAATGAAAAGAATATTGTTGAATTGTAGAATAAAATAATGGCTGCCTTCCTCCAGAATAGTTCTGTTTCTTCTCTCCTCATATCCGGTCTTCTTGAGAGGCTGAAAATCTACAGGCTGTTAGTGTGAGAAGTGCCTTGACTCTGCCGGTTTAGGTTTAATATGAAAAATAACGTTATCTAATTATAGGGGGGGGGGGAAACTGAAACTGCCCTCTTTGACTTTGGTATAAAATTTGTCCCTGTACTACTACTTTAGGGTTATAGAAACAAAAAGAAAGGTTAAACTAATTTAAGGCATGCTTTTGGATTGGAGTTAAGGATTACAATTAATGAAGGACTACAACTGCTTTTTAATTGATCGATTTTGCCCTTTAAGTCTTTGTCTTCCTATTGAGCGGATGATAGGTTTTGAAACACCTCAGGGATTTTTTGTAACACATTCATGGTTTCAATTTGGTTTTCAGCAAAATTTGGTTCGGCAGGATTTCTGGAAAGGTAATCTGCGATAGAATTGTTCTTTCCTTTTATGTGAAATACCTTGAACCGGTACGCAAGTATCTTTGCCGCAAATCTAGCATGGCGTCCCCCTTTATTTTGCAAGGAAATCACGGACGTGAGAGCTTTGTGGTCTGTAAACAAGTTGAATTCATTAAATTCCAGGTATGTTTGGAATTTATCGAAGGCGAAAATTACAGCCAAGGCTTCGAGCTCGTAAGCGCTGTAATTCGCCTCAGGACCTTTTAGCTTTCTGGATGCAAAAGCTACTGGTCGGAAAGCGCCTTCTTCCTCCTGGGCTAGGACGGCGGGTATACCCAGGGTTGAACCATCCGTAAACACGGAAAATCTTTCTCTGAAGTTGGGAGTTTTGAGGACAGGTGGCGTTGTGATTCTTGAACGGAGGGTTTGCCAAGCGTTTTGGCATTCCTCCGTCCAAACCATGGGGGAATCCTTCCTTCGCAGTTCATTTAGGGGTCGCGCGATAATCCCTAGGTCTGGAATGAATCTGCAAAAAAAGTTAATGCTCCCAAGGAATTGAGCCACCTGCTTTGGTGTTTTTGGTCGAGGGATATTTAGGATATCCTTAATCCTATCCTGGTCGACGGATATTCCTCCCTTTTGGATGGTATGACCGAGGAACCTAATTTTAGAATTGGCTAACTGAATTTTCTCCGGATTGACTGTTAGATTTGCTTCTTTTAACCGGTCCAGAACGATCTTAATGTGATTAACGTGATCTTCCCATGTGCTACTGTAAATGCAAATGTCATCGAGGTAGAAGAAAACGAATTTTTGGTTTATGTCACCGAACATGGTTTCCATTAATTGGGAGAATACATTCCCCGCAAGGGATATACCGAATGGTACTCTGGTGTACTGAAAACAACCAAAAGGGGTCGAGAAAGTTGTTAAAATTTTTGATTCCGGAGATAATGGGACTTGGTGGTAAGCCGAATTCAAGTCCATTATGAATTTAAAAAATTTAAAATAATTTTTCAAGGAAATGACAGTGCTTTAATTTCCTTGGAATTTTCTTCAATGTAGGTTTGACCAATTTTATTTAGTGTCTTCTAGATAAACTTCATTCTTCAAATATGTTAACATTATCAGCAAATCGGAGACTCGATATTTAAGCGTTATTTTATGCGGAAATGTGTGGTTTTAAGTGACCGTTAGTCAGTGATTATTCGAAGATCGTGAGATGCGGTCTGGTGTGACGTAGGTTTTAGAAAAACGTTTTCTTTATCGTGGCAACGTTTCGATCTTTACTGAGATCATCTTCAGCGCCTGGGATTTACAAACGTTGTTTAAATTTAACAAATACGTGTAGGATGTGGAAAAAATTATGAATTTATACAATGCTAGAAAATTTTAGATTAAAAAAAATGAATTTTTACAACGCTATAAAATTTCAAAAATATAATTTTATATTCAATCAAAGTATTTGTACTCACTCAAAATTACTGCGTAATTGTGTCATTCTTGTGTGTCATGTTGAGAGTGCCAGTGAGATATTGATGTTTTATGTTGGATTTTGAAGGGGTGGGGGAGCAAGTCGGGATGGAAAGACATTTTTTTATAAGGAGTCGTCATCTTAGAGGTGAAAGGAGCCGACAATGGGAAAAACGTGGGTAATGGTTCGGCCTGATTATCCTTTCAGGATTATATTAGACGGGGAAAATTAGGGAAAGGAAAGCCAAATTGTTGAAGAATTAGACTACGTAGAAATGTTTGATGTGTGCAATGTGATTATTGTTTTATATGTATATGTTTTGTGTGAATTAAATTAATCAGATCGAAAGCACTCTTTTATAAATTTTCTTTTGGTATTTTTATTTATTATTTATTTTATATATACATGATATATGTACATAATCGATATTAAATTTGATTAATGCTATTGCCATAGTTGCAACTGAGTTTACATGTGTCTGTTTTCTAATTGATGCTGTGTTTATTATCTGTTGATGTAAACCATTTCTAAAAAGTTAAGTTTATGTTTGTTTTCTTCTGTGTGTAATATATTTGGATTGTTGCAGTCGAAATTGTGTTGTTGTTCAAAATGGTGAGTAGCCCGTGCTGTAGCATTTTTCTTGGGTTTTTGCATTCATCGATATGTTGCTTTACTCTCTTATCCAGATATTGGGATGTAATATCGATGTACACCCCAATATGTAAATCTTACGTCACACCACACCGCATCTCACGATCTCCGAATAATTAGTTATTTTATGCTTTTGTATGACAATCGAGATGATATATTTTGAACAATTTCAAACTAT
Organism: Cimex lectularius; assembly: GCF_000648675.2. Taxonomy (NCBI): domain Eukaryota; kingdom Metazoa; phylum Arthropoda; class Insecta; order Hemiptera; family Cimicidae; genus Cimex; species Cimex lectularius. The sequence goes on along the minus strand of NW_019392952.1, from coordinate 58,010 downwards.
TGTTGTCAGCGTAACAAATCCTTTAACATGATGTGCCAGGATGTGTAGGGTCATATTTGAAATTTTGCAGTTGAACTCGGCCAGAGGTACCCTGTATAATTTTTCTACAAAAAAGGTAAACATTGGAACCTAGACTAAAAAATATTAAACGTGTATTTTTTGTTTTGTTGATAGCATCATTTATTCACGAGAAATTCAGTGGGACCATATAAAAAGGACACTCTGTGACTTATTTGACATTTTATTAAGAATTAAGTTAATCAGATCTTTTAACAATTGTCTTTGCGTCTTATAAAAACTATTGCGACAAGTGGAACCTTAAATTGAATCTGCAAAAATCCCAAATTATGGTCTGTCGGCAGGGAGGCGGAAGACTTAAGAAAAATGAAAGATGGTTCTTCAAAAGTGAAAGAGTGGGCTGCGTAAATTGCTACAAATACCTTGGTATCAATTTCACTAAGTCCTTGAAGATGAAGCATCACTGCAGAGAGAAGGCCAGCAGCGCTAAATACGCCGTTAATAGTCTGTGTCGCCAAATAATGACCAACAAGAAGATCCCACTAGAGAAAAAGATGATGATATTCAACAGCACTCTGAGGTCTGTAGTATGTTATGGTGCGCAGGTCTGGGGTTACTTATACTTGAAGGAAATAGAAAAGGTCCAGAAATACTTCATCAAGAAACTGCTCTGCCTGCCAATTAGCACCCCAGACTTCATCTTATATATTGAGTGCTCGGTCAAGTAGGGAAGAACTGAAGTCCTCTAATACCACGGACCTGATAAAAAAAATGGGAGGAGAGCAAAAGGAAAGACCTGGTAACCCGTGCGAGAAACAGTTTACATCAGAACTTGTACGCAAGACTGGATTTTTACTTAGGGCGAGACTAATATGACAGCTTAAGAGGTGTCTCTGGTCTTGAGGGCGAGGGGTGAATTGCTTCAGCTGAAATGCCAACCGTGGAGACAGGACCGCGCCATCATTTGCTCCTTATGTAACCTCAACGTCCCGGTGGACACTCCACTTCATAAGAGTGTGCCCCGATCTGAGAGAATTCCGCCAAAGGTACTTTGGGAAACTGAAGCTGGATGTAGAAGAAGTCATTGCAATCCTTAACGGAAGGGATAACTGGAGGAAGCTTGTGGTGTACCTCATTCACGCCCTGCGTTACCGAAAATACCTGGTTGACCACTTCAATTTTTAAAATCAAAGGTCATTCTAAAGATACAAAAACAAGGATTCAATCAAGATTCAAAAATTCATAAAGCAACTCGACAGACGGCTAAGTCCATTGTCAATTTAGGTTTTTTTTTGGAAATTTAAAGTTAATGTAAATACTTTATGTAAATAAAGCCTTTATTCATTCATTCATTCATTCAAATTGTCTTTTGGTATTTTTAGATATTTATATAACCGTATTTACTGTGAGAAGATGATCTATCGTTTGTAGTTTAATGAGAAAAGCACATTATTTTGACACTTATAATATATTTTTGAGGGGCGTCGGTGGCCACAACGGTTTAGGGTTGACACGGCGCTCATCACTGTAAGGTAAAGGTCCCGGGTTCGAATCCAGCGGCCCTCCATTCGAACCCAACATACTTACAAATGAGCTTTTTTCAAAAACACCTGCACCCCGAAGGTTGAACCTCTGCTGTTGCGAACCCTCGTCAAAAAAAAAAAAANATATTGTTGAAAGATTAGAGCAAATTTTACATTTTTGAGCAAAGTGATTTGATAAATCGCTTCGACGGCATGTAAATTACGAAAGAATACAACGCTATCTTAGTTAAGTGTCATTTCGTCTGAATTCGTAATTCAATTATGATTAAATTCCGCTCCAGCTAACGCGGCATTTATATGCGAATCTCTTCGGCCATTTTATGCAAATAGGCCTCCGAGAAGGGCAAAGGGTTCGAAAATTATCCGCCATACATCGTGAAACATGAACCTTCCAGAGGTGAAATGCAAATTTTTAATCACGATTTCTCACTAATGATTCACCCTCGTGCCCGAGGGACCATCTTACATTTGATACTGGCCTTGTACATAACACACGGTCCAATTTAACTCATCCACAAAGGATTTTACAGCCAATGTAAATAATTCGGAGACATGATATAATCCTCCATATTAATTGTAGTTAGGCGCCTTTGTACCACGTTGGAATCTAGATTAATACCTTTGAGGACAATAGAATGAATGGAATAGCGTCTGTCATATTTGTGCCGCATAATCATCAATGATCCCTTGGTTTTGAAATCACATCTAATTTTACACCTTTTAATATATTTCAACTAAACAGTACTACTACTGGCTCCTTCTGGATTCACTTGTACGTTTTTCCTTGCAAGGTGTTGTATGCTGAATTTTAGAATAAGTATGGGGTCGTCGGTGGCCGCAACTGTTTAGGCATTGACACGGCGCTCATCACTGTAAGGTAAAGGTCCCGGGTTCGAATCCAGCAGCCCTGCATTCGAACCCGACATACTTAAAAGAAAAAAAAAACACCGGCACCCCGAGGGTTGATATAACCTCTGCTGTTACGAGCCCTCGTAAAAAAAGTATGCTTTACATGCGAATACTCATTCAAACCCTTTTGCCAGAACATTTTTGACTTTTCAGATTTTTGGTGAATTACTAGAATCAACAGGGCCTCGCGATTTGGAAAAAGATTATCCTTGTTTTACTAGTAACTTATACAGTTGCACATAAAATGAAATAAATTATAAGTAAATAATAAACTTATAAATAAAAAATAATGTTTCAAGTATTTCCTTATTACGAGTGGGTTGAAAATGTGACGATGATATTTCACAATTGTCATAAATTCACGATAATTTATTAAACAGTATGAACTGCCAAGTTTCCGCTTTATGCATATAGATTTTTTGAAAAGATTTTTTACTGAGATCCGTGATCGGTAATTTATTATTTATTTTTAACAACCATTTAATAATGCATTAGCCATTTTCCCAAGACCTATCAACGGAGGTTAATTTACCCGTAATTACTGTTCAAACTCGACTACGCTTTCAGGAAATTACAACACGATGATTTATTAACGAAGGTTGTCAAAAAGTGCTGATGAAAATTTGAAGTTTTAAACATTAACAGTAAACAGGTTAACGTGATACGATAAATTTCATTTTCACTTATAATGCAATTAAGATTCCAAAACGTAAATTTTGAAAAATAGTTGAAATAATAATGATATAAGAATTTTTTTGTAGGAAATTACCGCACGTTAATTTATTACCGAATGTATACAAAAATTGTTATAGAAATTTTTCCAAATTCAAGGTAAGCTACAAAACGTTTTGAAATGATAAAAGGTGACGTTAGTACATATACACTTAATATACACGTAATTAATCTCTCTACGATTTGGGTGAGAAAACACGTTCTAATAATATCTGCCAAACATTGAACCATTTTAACATTATCATCAGGGCAAAACAATCTTAATGAACTCTACAAATTTATAAAATTAAGTTAATTGTTAGTTGAGATAAAAAGTCAGTGTCCCGAGCGGGATTCGAACCCACGACCTTCGGCTTGATACGCCGCTACTCTATCACTTGAGTTCTCGTGACTTCCTCAAGTGGTAGAGTAGCGGCGTATCAAGCCGAAGGTCGTGGGTTCGAATCCCGCTCATGACACTGACTTTTTTATCAACCTTAATTAATTGAATGATATTAATTTGTCAAGCGGACCACGAAAACTCGTGAATATCAAATTGAGGTTTTAATAGATACCACCATCTACGAATAACTGAAGTATGTTAATTTGTAGACATCTTTACGGTTTAATGTTTTGTAGTTGCCTCATCTGCCTATCCTCGCTGTTTGCTAATTGAATGTGAATTATGAATATAGGTAGACTCGGATGATATGAAACGATCAAATTATAGATTTATCATCCCGCAGACTACAGGAGGAAATCTCATAATCTTTAAGATCCATACTGACAAATCCAGATTATTCGTGAGTAAAAAAAAAACTTTGGTCGATACATCTAACGCTTTAAACAGACACTTAATATATAAAGAAAATATACGACAATTATGGTTTTGATCGGTACATCACTATGTTCAGAATATAATTTCCATAAAGATTATTTAAATCCTTAAAAACTAGGTCGATCGCTAAACGCTTTGGATTCAGAAAAACCTACCAATAGAGGCAAGTCCTCTGATTGGCAGATTACGTGTGATCTGAGTCACTAGCGACATCTAGAATGGATCTGGATTGTGGCAATTCTTATTTATTTTAACGTACAAGCTTCACAAAATTTCACATTAGATTTTTTTTTTTACGAAGGTTCGCAACAGCAGAGGTCATATAAACCCTCAGGGTGCCGGTGTTTTTGAAAAAAAGCCCATTTGTAAGTATGTCGGGATCGAATGCAGGGCCGCTGGATTCGAACCCGGGACCTTTACCTTACAGTGATGAGCGCCGTGTCAAAGACTAAACCTTGCGGCCACCGACGCCCCCTTTTTTTTGAGCTGTTGTTGTTACTGCGTTCTGTTTGATGTGTACGGTGAATTTTTTTTTATTAGGTTAAAAGTAGGTTTTACAACTTCTGTATTGTTGTTCTTTTTTCTTTTTTTGTTTGAGTTTAATGTATGTTTTTTGTCCAATTTTGCTGCTTTGGTTCATCGCTACGTTTATTGTCTCTTTTTAAGTGTTTAGTTTGGTTTTTACGTTAATTTTTTTTATTCGGTTAACAGTGGGTGTTACAAGTTCAGTATTGTTGTTCTTTTTTTTTGTTTTTTTGTCTCAGTTTAGCGTATGTATTTAGTTCAATTTTGCTGCTTTGGTTCATCACTGCATTTATTGTCTCTTTCTAAGTGCTTTGTTTGATTTTTACGTTGCATTTTTTTATTATGTGTGTGGTGATTAGTGACCGTTAGTGGATGATTATTCCGAAATCGTGAGATGCGGTCTGGTGTGACGTACATTTTAGAAAAAAATTTTCTTATTCGTGCCAACGTTTCGATCTTTATGAGATCATCGTCAGGGCCTGGGATTTACAAATATTGTCTAAATTTAACAAATACATGTAGGATGTGGAAAAAAGAGAAATTATACCATGCAAAAAAATATTTTTTTATATTCAATCAAAGTATTTCTACTCACTCAAATATTTTTATTACGTTAAAAGTGGGTTTTACAACTTCTGTATTTTTTGGTCTAAGTTAAGTGTGTGTATTTTGTACAATTTTTCTAGTTTGGTTCTTCGCTACGTTTAACGTTTTATTTTATGGGTCTTGTTTCATTTTTCTTTCTTTTTGTGATTTTTTATTAAGCAAAGTTGATAAATCAATTTAGCCTAGGACAAAAAGTTGAACTAATAGATTAACCCACTACTCCCTTTTTCAAGCAGTCACAACTTTTTTTCCATTTAGGATAACATTTCTGCATTTTGGTTTGATGTAATTAAAGAAAAAGCTATACCGCAAGAAAGTTATTAAGAATTTGTCACGAAATTTGCCTAGCTCTATCGTAATTTATTCCAAAGATGGTTGCAAATTTAGTTTTTTTTTTACATATGTGCAATATGCAAATTAGCAGTTTTTGCAAGATTTAGTGTTTTGTAAATTTTGTCGTGCGAATAGGGAATCACCGTGTATATTGAGTTGTACAAAATTTTGCGATTTAAAATACGCCAAACTGTTTTACTTATTATAAAAAAAAATTGATAATTTTACGTAGTACGTAAAAAAAACCGAGCGTTGGTTCCAAATTATGCCAGAATTGGATTTTAATAATGAGGTTTGTGAGGCTGATGACAGGTAGCGCACCTACTACTGATCTTTTTTATTATCGATTCTGGAGACAAAGGGGTTTCAATTACAGCAAATGTTGTTATCCGGCAACATTAATTTGATGCTATCGGTTGTGCCTTGTTTGAACATCAATTTCTAACCAATGAATACCTAATGGAAAAATACCCTTTGAATATATTAATAAATAATTAAGAGACGTTTTATGTGTTTGGTTACGTGTAAATTTGAATTTGTACCTCTCAGCACACATTGAAATTATACATTATATTAATTATTGTATTTAAAATCACTAGTTTTCGTGGTCCGCTTGACGAATTAATATCTCTCAATTAATTAAGGTTTTTAGTTGAGATAAAAAGTCAGTGTCACGAGCGGGATTCGAACCCACGATCTTCGGCTAGATACGCCGCTACTTTTCCATTTGAGCTATCTTGACTTCGATTTATTTAAAATACTAGGATTGCAACTGACAATTTTTTTTTCTTTTATTCCAGGCCAAATCTACATAAACTGACTTCTTCCACTCTTTTTTCTTCATATGCTGTATGACCTACAACTCATAATTGTGCTTTTTTATTGACATAACTATTGGGAGTGACGAACGTATACTGTCACATAAATGCTTTCACTGTCTTTTTCATCGCATCAGATCATCTCAGTTTTGATCGCTTTAAGTAGGATAAAGATTAATTGCATTGTAATATTCTCTGATCTAAAGGTTAAGAATACGAAAAAATACTTTTATTTTAAAAACACTTTGATCTCGGACAACCCGTCATTTGCTGAGCAGGCTCACTTATTGGGTTTCCTAAACAACAGTACAGTAGCTGTTCATTTACAATAAAGTTCTTTTTTCGGTGAGTGAAGGAATTTTGAGATGTACAGTATTCTTGAGGTCTTTTATGTTGAACGGTTTGAACCTTTCAAAGGTGGCGTCTGAAAAAGCAAAACAGCTAAGATGATAACAAGAATGATCAGAAATGCTAATATTTTTGATTTATACCAATTCATAGATTAAATATTTATTAAAACGATTATTCAGAAATCGTGAGGTGAGGTCTGGTGTGATATAGGTTTCAGAAAAACGTTTTCTTTATCGTGCCAACGTTTCGATCTTTATTGAGATCATCTTCAGGCCATGGGATTCACAAACATTGTTTAAATTGAACAAAAACATGTTGGATGTGGATTGAATATAAAAAAATAGTTTTTTGCATTCTATAAATTCACTTTTTTCCACATCCTACATGTTTTTGTTAAATGTAAACAATGTTTGTAAATCCCAGGCCCTGAAGATGATCACAATAAAGATTGAAACGTTGGCACGATAAAGAAAATTTTTTTCTGAAACCTACGTCACACCAAACCGCATCTCACGATTTCCGAATAATCATCGACTAACGGTCACTAATCACCACACTGTTAATAAGGTTGTCACTAATTTCATAGGGAATTTCACTCCTAACATTTATGTAATTATATTAATAAGGGCACTCTCAATACAACAGGTAAGAATGACACATCTACACGGAAAACAAACACTTTGAGCCCTGAAGATGATCTCAATAAAGATCGAAACGTTGGCACGATAAAGAAAACGTTTTTCTAAAACCTACGTCACACCAGACCTCATCTCACGAACTCCGAATAATCACTGAATAACGGTCATATAAAACCACACATTTCTGCATAAAATAACGCATTCTCCAATTTGCTGTTGATGTTAACATATTTGAAGAATGAAGTTTATATAGAAAACACTAAATAAAATTGGTCAAACCTACACTCAAGAAAATTCCAAGGAAATTACAGCATTGTAATTTCCTTGAAAAATTATTTTAAATTTTAGCATCTCACAATTTCTGAATAATCATCGACTAACGGTCACTAATCACCACACATTTACTAAAACGTTGGTGTTGATTTAGTGATATCTTTCTTACACGATTCCCCTGGTTGCGTCTTACATTAAAGATTAAGAAAGACGATTTTGAATATTTGATCCGTTCTTTAGAGCAAGTCCCAATCTTTCAAGCCTTCACGGACTGTCGAAATTCTCCTCAAGCCAGCAAACCCACCAGACCTTTAACTTAAACAACCGGGTCGAAGGGTAGGCCCAAAAGAGAAATTATTCCCTTTGGTCTTGATGTTTTAGGCCCGACCTTGTTTGCTCTGAAGATAGGAGTGTTTCCCGGTTAAAGACGACTAACCCCAATTCGTCATCCGCGAGAACAAAAAACAATGACAACAAATCGATTCAAAGGCAAAAAATGAAATGAAACGTGTTTCTTATCGTTATTGTTTTTATTTTGGTAGGCTTTAAAACCACTATTTTTACTTTATTTTCCTTTCAGATTCGTTTCTTGTTAAATTAATGGATTTTGGGATGGTTGAAGTATCTCCCCCTTTAATGGTAAACCGATAAAACCACACCCTAACGATAAGCAATGGAAAACGCAATGAATAAAATTATGTAGGGTTGTTGTTTAAGTGCCGCTTTGCTTGGAGATGATGTTGAAACAATCAACTAAAAACTTATACAATGCTTTTAACTTAATTACATGGTTTTACAAAGTTAAGGCAAAGAGGCTTCGGTCAACACTAGACCGACTGATGGTCATAGTCTCTCTAACAACATTATATCACAGTGTGTGCTGATTATTAAATAATAGAAATGTCGACAATAAAGTCGATGAATTTTTACGGTGATGGTGTTTAAACTTCGACCCCCCAAAAAACGTCCATAAAAATGAAATTTAACTCCGTAACGACTTCTTGATGAACGTTTTAACAGCTCTGTTGATAAAAATGCAATAAAAACGCGATCACAGGAAAATATTAGCGTCTATGGGCCGGAACAGCAGTAAAGCATAAAAAAGAGCATAGGTCGATATTGGCCCTTGGAGAATCTGGCTCGTAGAAGAAGCGTCATCCTCACCGGATTAAGATAGGCCATTCTATGTCGACATAGACACATTTGGGTCAAAGCCCGCGTACGGGCTCCATATGAAGAGCAAGGGTGTTCGATGTGTTCCACCTATTTAAAGCGTGTAATTCCTTGGCTCCATATAGAGAGCGTGTAGCAACGCCACCTGATATGATAAACGTCGGGGTCACCTGTTCCGATTTTTTGAGGAAAGAGGATTGTTTTTTTTTATATGCAATACCGAAAGTTTTGTGTCTCTAGGGTGTATTGAGAGTGAATCTATGTGAAAGGGCCGATAGAGGAATGTCGAGTGCCCATCGATCCCTTAATTATGTTAGTTATATAAAAGTAAAGAGTAATGTGTAGATAGATATATAGGTATAATTTCAGGGATTGGTATACTGCGCTCTTTAAGAGCTATTGTATCCCCCGTGCTCTGCCTAAAGCACATCGGTGAGTCCTATTTCATCAAGAGATTGATTAATAGGCCCGGTTTCAATGGTTGAAGCTCTTCTATGGTCACATTGTACATCCCAAAACATTTCCTCCTGCGGGCAAGACCGCAGTTTGTTAGTAGATGTGTTGGTGTGTCTTCTGCCTCTTTGCAGAATCTGCATGTGCCATTTTGGATTATTTCAATCTTCTTTAAGTGTCCGTTTAACTTGCAGTGTCCTGTTAGGATTTGCAGTTTATTCCTGCTGCCCTTGACACATTCTGTAATTTCTTTTCTTCCAAAATTGGTTAGAAGGTTCTTGGATTGTCGTGTCCAATGAGTGAATTCTATAGTTCTCTCATTTTCTTTTTGTCCTTCTGCCTGAGATATTCGTTAATAGTGTGGGTTCCTATGCCACAGAAGGGTTCAGGTCCTGTCAGCGGTGTAGCAGCTCCTTGCCTTGCAAGGGTGTCCGCTTCCTCGTTGCCTTCTACTCCCATCTGTGCTGGGACCCAGCAGAGGCTGACTTTGTTCTTCATACCTAATATGTTTAATTTGGTTTTGCAGATCAGCACCATCTTTGAACTAATGATATTTGAGCTTAGTGCTGTGATGGCTGCTTGGCTATTTGCCACCTATATCCTTGGTTTTGTACCCTTTACTTCGCTTGAGTTGGGTACATCTTTCGATTGCATGGATATTAGCTTGGAAGATACTGGTGTATTTTCCAAGGATTCTGAGTATTTGCTTCTAGGACCGAATACTCCAGCCCCTGTACCTTCTTGTGTTCTAGATCCATCTGTGTACCAAAATATGGTGTCCCTCTCGTTTCCATTCTTTTTTGGTACCTAGGTTTATTCGGAAGTTTTGGTTAAATTCAAACATCCTGTTCATGTCGTCTCTCGGAGCCATGAATATCGTATGATCTTTCCATAGTTTGTTGCTATTTCTCCATTTTAGTTTTATTCCTGTGGGAGGTTTCTCTTTGGTTAAAATAATGATGGTTTTCCGCGCTGTCCTTATTACCATGTGGTGTAGGGGGATTAATTCCAGTACTTTTTCCATGCTAATTGTAGGACATTGAAGAAAATAGTAATGGAAGAATATGGAGTACTCCACCTCCCTTACTGAGTGAATGGCATGTAAATAATAAAGAATTAAATTCACTAATTCCGTGGTCCGCTTGACCAATTAATATATTACAATTAATTAAGGATTTTAGTTGAGATAAAAAAGTCAATGGCACGAGCGGGATTCGAACCCACGATCTTCGGCTTGATACGCCGCTGCTCTACCACTTGAGCTATCGTGACCTTGATCCACTCGGACACCAACTTCCCATCTCAACCCCACTTTTTGAGTTTTCTCTCCTTTTTGCCATTTTTAAACCTTAATTAATTGTAATATATTAATTGGTCAAGCGGACCACGAAATTAGTGAATTTAATGATTAAAAACGAAGTATACTTCACTAAAGCTCTCCGTGGCCATTTCATTTGTCGTCGAGAATCCAACCCGATTACACGGCATTTGAAAAATGGCAAAAAGGAGGGAAAATTCAAAAGGTGGGGTTGAGATAGGAAGTTGATATCCGAGTGGATCGAGGTCACGATAGCTCAAGTGGTAGAGCAGCGGCGTATCAAGCCGAAGATCGTGTGTTCAAATCCCGCTCGTGCCATTGACTTTTTTATCTCAACTAAAAACCTTAATTAATTGTAATAATAAAGAATGTATTAAGAGTGAATGGGATCGATTTTAGAACTGATTGCGTTTGAAGTTGAAATGACCTAGTTGTGGATGGCCGCTGAAGTCCAATCTCAGCTGACTGCCATCACCCAGTGATGGTAATTCTAGAGGTCTGTCGGTAATTTATTGTAAATTACAAAAGCTGTAATTGCCGGTGAATTGCGAGAAGTAATAAGCTAATCTCTGTACACGCATGCATGTATGTAGATGCACACGCAGATTTGAGCTTACATAAATCAGTAATTAACCCCTCACCTCCACCTATTTTCCGCACTAAGCCTACCTGGAAGGACTTCACGGGCTAAAACGGCAATGGCCTAGGGATTTACTTCAGTTATGAGAATGTGTCTGCAGGGTATCACCTGTGACTGGGTTCTATCGTCATATGAACTTAATTTATTTATTGGAACTAGTGATGCAGGAATGGTTTGATAAAATATTGTAAAATGTAGTTCAATGTACACGAATAGGATAGAGTTCAATAACTACGTATTATTATTATTTTTTTTTAACAGGGGCATCCGACAGCTTGGTCATTTTAGCCCCGAAGCATTAACATAATACCGCTACACACTCGATAAAAAATCACACCAATAAATACATTCATACCTATATACATTGATCGCACTCTTAATGTTTGGAAGATGGAGCACTCGATATTCCTCCATCTACCTATTCCCTATAATAAACTAATCTAGATTGGGGTCGATGGGGTACTTCTATAAATATTCCGCCATCGACCCAAGTCACATACACAGCTCGAGGGGGGATTCCATCATCAGCCCCATCCCATTCATTCTAATAAATATACTCACTCATACAAAACACAGAAACACAAAACACATATTTTATACAATAACAAATTTCCAATTCCCCTAAAAAGCGGAACAGGGGACCCTGAAACTCGCTACCGTGTTCGAGAACTTTTCTTAGATCCGGAGGCATAACTACACGCTCTCTGTATGGAGCAAACGTATGACACGCCTCTATTATCTGGGACACATCGAACAACCTTTCTCTACATAAGGGGCACCTGCGCGGGCTTTGGCCTAAAAGCAGGTGCCCGTGTGTCGTATTATTATTACTAATGCCAATTGATACTTCTATTACTAATGATTACATGAATGTGCAAATTTGAGCTTATCTATATCAGTAATCAGAACAGAATATATAACACTAGTTGTTACGGCCAATGCCGTGGAAAGAAAGAAAAATAATAATGATGAAAAAAATGTTAATGAAATGTTAATAAAATAAATTTAAGAAAAATTCTAAATTAAAATAAATGACGGGAGAGATTTATAACGGACTTAACACCTTTCTTCAGATGACGGCTGCACGAAGCTTAGGGAGCGCGGGCCCGATTCCCCTGACCTCGCCGCAGAATATCAGATGATTTCAGGTGGAAGGGATCGACGTAGAAGCACAGAGGGTTTTCGGAAATTCGCGTGATTTTGGATCTTTTTGAATTAATAAAGGAGAGAAACATACGAGATTAAAGAGAGTAAGGACACTTTCTTTCGTAGGAGTAGGGCAGGACTAAGACGTTAAGGAGCGTGGGTGTTGGATTAAAGATTACACTAATCCAAAACAAGCCATATTACAAAAATAAGATGCCTGGCTTCAACACTAGTCTAATCCATTTCAATATAATCCATCCCATTAATCCCGTCAGATGACTAAAAGTGGAAATGGCGGACCTTCTCGTTAAGGAATAGCGTATGTGCATAGTTGGGAGAACGATTCCTAACTCCCCTCAAAACGTATTGTAAATATGTACGATAAAACCAATAAAATTACAAAATGCATTACTTTATACAGATGGTAATAAATATTTTATTAGCAAAAAAGAAGAAAAAAGGCCCTGATGGAATAATATATTCCGAAAGCCTGGCAAGAAGAAACGGACTATGTTTTTATTAGATGACCTCATGCTTTTCTTTCATCTTTTTAAGTTCATTTGCACACAATCTAGTTTTTCCTGCCCTTCTAGCTGAGTTACAGGCTTTATGAAAAACGTAGTAATTTGATGGAACATGTTTGATGTTATGATATGAGTATAAAGTAATGTTTGATATAACTTTTTAATTAATTTGTATAGATGCCTGCGTAAATTTCTGTTATCGAATGAAGTTAAGTATTAATCCCGCTCGTGACACTGACTTTTATATCTCAACTAAAAACCTTAATTAATTGGAAGATATTAATTGGTCTAGAGGACATGAAAACTAGTGAATTTACTAAGTTAAAATGAAGTATACTTCACTAAATCTCTCCGAGGCCATTTCATTTGTCGCCGAGAATCAAATAAATTACACGAAATTTGAAAAATGGGAAAATTCAAAAGGTGGGGTTGAGATGGAAGAGAGTCCGAGTGGATCGAAGTCAGGAAAGCTCAAGTGGTAGAGCAGCCGAAGATCGTGGGTTCGAATCCCGCTCGTGCCATTGACTTTTTTTATCTCTTCTAAAAACCTTAATTAATTGGTCAAGCGTACCTCGAAAACTAGTGAATTTATTAAGTATTAATGTGCTACTATAAATTTGTTCATGGTGTGATCGTGTATTTTATGTCTGAAGGCTTAAAAGCTGCTATCACTCATTTGGGAATTTGACATGTCGCAAACAGAAAAGCTAATTGGGTTGTGTTCGGGCAAACTTTTTTCACCGCCTATTTTCTGACACTTGTTAATTTCAATAAAGCTTTCAGGCCAAAAAGTTAGAACAATGTTACTTTTACCATTAATTGTTTTAAATGTTGGCGCATCATAGTCTAAATTGAAAATGCGCTTTTAACAATATAAAATTTTCATACTTGAGCCCTGGTTCGTTAGTAATTGCGCCAAACCGAGCAGATCTTACATTTTAATCAGCTCAAACCAGTAAGATCATAAATGATATCAGCATTCTGTCAATAAACGTGAAATCAGGCAAACATCAGCGATAGAAATATTGACCTGGTAGTTACCGACTCAATTGCCACTATTTTTCGACAGGACATGAAGCGTCATATTTTATAACTATTTAAAGCATAATTCGATCGTACATGAGCTCTTGGTAGCAGTAAACATATATAAAGTATATGTTGTCGTGTAAGAGATAAAAGTCAAAAATTGAAAAAAGCGTGGAGTTATACAATTTAACATTTACGAGACATTCCGCGTCGTGTTATTCGAAGTGACTTAGAAAGGGAGCAAAAATAGTCTGTTCCATTAGGCTAAGTAGCGCGAAGTATGTTGAGTGCTATTTCGACGGAACTCCTATTCGTTGTGGAAGTACATTTTATATGGCTTGGAATTTTAACTGATTCCCCCTTTTTAATACGATATTTTAATGTTGCAGTAATTCAAGATGCCCGTTGGAGGAAGAGTCGCCGGCAAAGTCGGCATATATTCGTCTGTCCGAGATGGTAAGTAATAAACTCATCATTATTTTTATATTTATTAAAACCTAAAGGTCTTCATTTTTGCTTCATTCTGTAGAAAAATCTAACCGTCATACACGTTTTATTTTAGATTTATATTTTATTTTTGCCAATGAATCTATTTAGGGCTTAGATAATTTCTTTATTGACTAACCTATCCAATCTATTGATTGGTAGGAGGATCTTTCAGTTCAAAATTTTTATGAGGACGAGATAGTTGTTCTAATGGACGTTGGAGTTGTTCTAATCTCTAAGTTGCCTAATCTGGGTGATAGGGAAAACTATTGTGGCCAAGTCGAAGCCCAGAATTATCGATCGACTTACAGTTTATAATCCTGTTGCAAAGGATGTAGATTGTCTATAGAGACTGTGCTGTCGACTTCTATGGATGTACTAAAGGAACTGGCCTATGATTCTAAAACTAACGAGGAAATGTAAATATCACCAAAACTTCTTGACGTTATCATAGTAAAGATAACCATTATGCACTAATAACCTAAGTGTCACCTGAGAATAACTCATCTGATCCCCACAGGTTTGTGAGGTCCAAAGTTCTGGAATAAGAGAACTGATGCTTATGTCACTCAAAATAGAAAATGCAAAGGAAGTTCAAGCCGTTGCCTTTTATGACGGCCACATTTTGGTGGTTTCAGGAAAGGATGATGTCAGGTAGCATAACACTATGACAGTTGCAAAAATAAACTTTTGAGAGTGGCGTAGCTTTCAATCCAGAAAATGCAATACCATACGCATCTCCAGAAGACGAAGACTAAAATGTATTAAGATATAAATTATGGGAAAAGTTCCTGCAAAGTGTTCGCTTAAAATACTCGGACCGCATAAGATATTTCTGCCAAAAGAATAATCAATTAGAGCTCTGGTCTCGAGTTACTAGGATAAACTGGGGATTATCAAGCAAAAGCTGAAATACAATACCATAACGGTAAGGTAAAGGTCCTGGGTTCGGACCTGACATTGGCTTTTTTGAAAAACACCTGCACCCAAGAGTTCATATAACTAGTTCAAAAAAGTCTATATTGTGCAGTCATGTTATTTTTATGCTAATTTTTACTGAAACTTCATCAATACCGTGATTGCGGAATGTCATGGTTTATGAGAGACTTTGTTGAATAAGTGTGTTTATGCAATTTGACCTGAACATTTTTGCTACATTGTAAACAAGTAAAGCTATAACAGGCTTATAATTCTTCATTAATTTCAATTCACTATTTTTCGTGGTCCGCTTGACCGATTAAAATATTACAATTAATGAAGGTTTTAAGTTGAGATAAAAAAGTCAGTGTCACGAGCGGGATTCGAACCCACGACCTTCGGCTTGAAACACCGCTACTCTACCAAACAAGTGGTAGCCGAAGGTCGTGGGTTCGAATCCCGCTCGTGACACTGACTTTTTTATCTCAACTTAAAACCTTAATTAATTGTAATTAATCACAATTGCGAACAAATAAGGAATTGTTTTATGTCTCAGTAGTTTCAGATTATCTTCCGTAAAAAATCTGTACTTTTCCTTCGATTCACTACAAGAAAACATTATGTAAATCTATAGGGATTAACATTTCAATGGTAGAACAAGAACATACCAATGAGAAAATATCCGATGCTCGTGCCTCGTAGGGATGAAACGAATAGGATATTTCAATTTAAACAAAACTAATTATTCAGAAATCGTGAGATGCGGTCTGGTGTGATGTAGGTTTCAGAAAAACAATTTCTTTATCGTGCAAACGTTTCGACCTTTATTGAGATCATCTTCATGGCCTGGGATTTATAAACATTGTTTACATTTAACAAATACATTTAGGATGTGGAAAAGTGAATTTATACAATGCAAAATATATTTTTTATATTCAATCAAAGTACTTCTACTGTGTACTACTTCTGCGTGTCGTGTTGAGAGTGCCAGTGGCACACAGTGACACGCAAAAAGGGCACAATTACACAGAAGACAAACACTTTGAGTGAGTAGAAATACTTTGATTGAATATAAAAAATATATTTTGCATTGTATAAATTCACTTTTCCACATCCTAAATATATTTGTTAAATGTAAACAATGTTTGTAAATCCCAGGCCCTGAAGATGATCTCAATAAAGGTCGAAACGTTGGCACGATAAAGAAAATGTTTTTCTGAAACCTACAACACACCAGACCGCATCTCACGATTTCCAAATAAATATCGATTAACGGTCACTAATCACCACACACTTTATTTTTGTCTGTTTTACAGTAGTGTCGACGTTTCGAGCAGTTTGCTATTGGAAAACAAACCTACAAAGTACTGACTAGAAAAATTTCGGGTTCATGGTGCTGCTGGGATTTTTCGCAATGCCACATCAGATACAGCGACCATTTTATTTCGTGACAGTAGTTCAATCCTATCATTATTCTTATTGCCACTATAGCCCTTCACCCATATCAAAAATACATGATTTGCATAGCAGGTCCAGCAGCCTTTGCCTGATAATTAGGATCAATCGTATTTTGAGCAAGATAAGAAAACAGGAGGCAAAATATAAGACTGTCTAAAAAACATACATGCAATTAGGTGTTGTTCGTTCAGCTATTTGTTCGATTGATATCCTTTTCGTCAATTCGTTCAGTTATAGTGATCGAAAAATCCAAAAGGGCCGAACGTTCAACTTAAAAATTGAGGATATGTTAGATAGCTTTTTGTGGATTGCAATGCCACTCTTAGACTAAAGTTTACTGATTTTGAACAATAGTTCTACTCGCAAACTCAGGATTTCGGGCATTAAGTGCTCATCATCAAGCAAACAATCTTAAATATTTCTGTTTAGCGACTGTTAATTAATGATTATTTGGCGATCTCAATCACGATCTTCAAATAATCTTAAATATTTATATAAAGTTTATTTGTTTTATGTTTTGACAAACACTGTACCATAAAATCGACGCAGTTGATTTTGGTTTTTGTCGGATTTTAACCTTTTTATTGGATTTTTTGTCTTTTAAATGTGGTGGGAGAAACGATGTAATAAAAACACGAGTTCAAGGTTAATTTCTTTTAATTAATTTAATTCCACTCAATTACCCACATGGAACGCAAAATTGCCTCGTGATTTCGTTTAGGGACGGCTAATGTTCGCATGTTTTAATTACAGTTTACAAAAGTAATTAATGAAATCAGCGGTGATTAGACAGTACTGTTAAAGCCGCCCCGTAAAATTATTATTTCTATAAAATATTATTATTAATATAATTATTCGGAAATCGTGAGATGGTGTCTGGTGTGACGTAGTTTTAGAAAAACATTTTCTTTATCGTGCCAACGTTTCGATCTTTATTGAGATCATCTTCAGGGCNTGTCTGGAAAAAGTATAATTTGTTATTTGTAATTATTTAATGTGTGGTGTTTAGTGACCGTTAGCCAATGATTATTTGGAGATCGTGAGGTGCGGTCTGGCGTGACGTAGTTTTAGAAAAACATTTTCTTTATCGTGCCAACGTTTCGATCTTTATTGAGATCATCTTCAGGGCTCAAAGTGTTTGTTTTCCGTGTAGATTATCTGTTGTATTGAGAGTGCCCTTATTAATATAATTACATAAAAGTTATAAATACACATCCTTGTCTAATACAAGGACAAAATATTGACATTTTTTCATACTATCGGATTGCTTTCCTAAAAAAGTCTAAATAAATGAAAGAATAACAAGAGTAAGTTAAAAAGAGGGTAAGGGGTGACAATGTCCCTTGGGCTGGACCCCTAAACCACCCTGGCAACAAATTCCGAACACAAACTTTCCCAAAGCGGGTAGAAAATACAGAAGAAACCCCACGGGAAAGTCGTCTCTTGATTAAGGTTTGAGGCGGTCGCAATTAATGGACGGCTCTGGGCCAAAATGCCAATAAGAAATCCCGTTTTGTTGTTAAATGACGGGTTTAACAAATCATCCTGTCCGTCTCTTGGGTTATGAACGTCTCAGAAAATCAGATCAAAGGAAACGGCTTAGTTGGAGTTCAAAGTAGTAAGGATCCATGAGATGTTTTTTTTTCTGAAAACTTCGCTCTAAATCCTAAGTTTTCTATATTGGCTTGATTAAGGCTTTATTCGCTACAGTATTGATTTCGGCAGTGCTGTGGTTTATCTTTACCTGAACACCAATAGACTTCATAACTTAGTTAACTAAAAGGATAAGGCTTTCTTTTCTCTATATTATTTCCACTTATTTTTTTAATAAACGTTATTTAGTTTTGGTTTACTTTTAACTTTTCTTACTGTCATCTAAATAAAATTGCAAATGATGCCGAGACAATTCTTCATCACTATTTATTTAAATCCGTTACAGTTCGTAGTCCGATTGACCAATTACATTTTTCAATTAAATAATATTTATGAAAGGTATTGGTCGACATAAAAAAGTCAGTGTTACAAGAGGGATTCGAACCCACGACCTTCGACTCAATACGTCGCTTGGTGTCCGAGCGGATCGAAGTCACGATAGTTCAAGTGGTAAAGCAGCGGCGTATTGAGCCGAAGGTCGTGGGTTCGAATCCCACTTGTGACACTGACTTTTTATCTAGACCAATACCTTTCATAAATATTAATTAATTGAAAAACTATTTATTTTATTTATTTATTTTACAGGTACAAATAAGGCTTTAAGCTCCCTTACATATACATATTTTCGAAATAATTTCAATTTTATAAACAACAATAATAGTAATAATAATAAGTCATATAATAAAATCTACCAAACAATAATGACAATAATATATTCTTTAAAATATTAATTATTTATAATCCCGTGATGAAGCTACATTGCGAAAGAAAATCGGAAAGAGAAAAAGAGGTAAAAGGAAAGAGGAAATAAAACAAAGAGAGAAGAAAAGGAGATGATTCATGTCGTTTTAAAAAATCAGATGCATGGACTTGAAACAAGCCAGCTAGGAAGCAGAATGTACTTCTCGGGGAAGCAAATTCCAAAGTCTTGCCCCTGCATTTCTGACGCAAAAGAGTAAAGTTTTAAAGTAGTGTTAAAGGCTTGGGACATGATTGGTGCGTTGAGACAAGGAATGTGGGAAAAGAGTTGAGATAAAATTGAGGACATTTATTTGACTTAATTTTTAAAAAGTTTATAAGAAGTTAGTATAGGAAGAAATATGATCTTGGTTTAAAATCATAAAAGTATCCAACGCAAATGATAAGCAATTTGAAGGCGATGAACAGATTTGGTCTAAGAAAAATGAAAAAAATAGTTCTACAGTAAGAAAATAAAGGAATATTAGGGCATTAGCAAGGAGAACTCTATTTTTTTGGGTAGTGAAAAAGCTAAGGAGTTGAAGAGAATGGCGGCTTAAGAAGCCCTTTATAATAATAGCACCATCGCTATTGTCACGTAAGCTTAGAGTTAAAGGTAAAGCCGAGAATTTTGACTTTAAGACAAAAATTAATAGAGGAACCGTAGATATGAGAAAGGGATAAGCAATCTGCATTAATGGATTTATTGGGAATTAATAAGAACTGTGATTTCTTAGGATTTAAAAGAATTCCGTTTATTAACTGACCATCGATTGAGAGAATGAAGA
Source organism: Cimex lectularius (assembly GCF_000648675.2). Lineage (NCBI taxonomy): Eukaryota > Metazoa > Arthropoda > Insecta > Hemiptera > Cimicidae > Cimex > Cimex lectularius. Next base: position 38,125 of record NW_019392952.1, on the reverse strand, counting down.
TAACGGTTGAGCAAAGAGATAGCTTCAGAGATGATGCTTTTAGAAAATTGAATGTAAAGCTGAGTGTCATCAAAACATAGATGGCCGTGGGAGAAGAGTTAAGGTCCAATCCTTGGGGTACACCAGATGAAATCGAGAGAGAAGAAGAGATAGAATTTGAAGCTTTCTAAGTTCTGCTAGACACATAGGAGGAAATTAAATTAGTAGCAGAAGAAGAAAAACCAAAAAGATGCGTAAGTTTCCAAATAACCAAATTATGATTTACGGAACCGAATGCATCGAAAAAATCAAGTAGAACTTAATAGAATAGAATATTACACTTATTATCATAAATTCGTAGCCGAATAATATATTTTTGGAAGGGCCGCCTCACCAATATTATTATTGTGTGGTGTTTAGTGACCATTACTTAATGATTATTTAGAGGTCGTGAGATGCGGTCTGGGGTGACGTAGGTTTTAGAAAAACATTTTCTTTATCGTGCCAACGTTTCGATCTTTATTGAGATCATCTTCAGGGCCTGGGATTTATAAACATTGTTTAAATTTTACAAATACATGTAGGATGAGAAAAACAAAAAAAATTGAATTTATACAATGCTAGAAAATTTTAGACTAAAAAAAAAAAGAATTTATAAAATGCTGGACAATTTTAGATTTTAAAAAAACCCTGACGTCACACCAGACAGCACCTCACGATCTCCAAACAATCATTAAATATTTACTGCGATTAAAAATTTACATTTAAAAAGAAGTGATTTATAGTATCTAATTTTAGGTTTAAACAAACCAACATAGGAATATACCTCCTTCAATATTTGGTTTGCTACAGAATGATTAACAAACTATGGGCGAAACTCGCTCAAAAATTCTCAATAGTTTCGGAGATATTCATAAATTAATTACTTTTCTCGCAAACGCTGTTTTTTAGGTAAAAACCGTCATAACGTTTTGCTCTTTAAGGTGTAAAAAACCACCAAAAAGCACCATTAAAAATAGAGATACATTTCCCATTAGATGATGATAAATACGTTTTTAAAATGATTCCTTTAACGATACGATTTTAATGATGAAACAATCTATTTTTTGTCATTTCAGCTAGAGCTTTAAGCCAGAAACAAACTTACCCGATGCTACCCGACGCAAATCCAAACTCCGATTTTCCATAAGGTTGCATTTACCCCCGTGCACATCTACCCGATGCTATGCCACGCTAACCTACCCGACGCTCTCTGCGATCCCCACCGTCCAGATTTTCGTCGGGTCGCATCTAGTACAGTCGAAGACAAAAGAACCGGACACTCATATTTTTATTCAAACTACATGTATTATTGTCGTTATATTAATTACAACATACGTATTTTAATATAAACCAAATTAACTGTGATTAAAAATTAATTAGTTTTTATTTAAAAAATTAATTTTAATGGTTTGGTAGAAAATCAATCAAAACACCGGAATACGATTTTTTGATATAATGAATTTAACTAACAATTTATTGTACTCGCTTCGGCGGTACACATACTAAAATTGGAACAATTTATTACACGGTTTTGCTCATGAAATATAATTAACAATTTATTTCATAGTTTTGCTCGTAAAATTACACCATTTTGTAATGTCGGGTAGCATCAGAACAGGACAATCATATTTTGTGTAGTTTATTTCAAACTAAGTACATGTAATTTTGTCGTTATATTAATTACAACATGTTATTTTAATGTAAACCAAATTAAACGAGATCAAAAATGCATGAGTTTTTATAAACATTGTTTAATTATGATGGTTAGGAGTAACTTTATTTAAAACAATTAAGTTTAACAAACAATTTATTAGATGGTTGTGGTCATAAAATTTAACTAACATTTTATTATAAGGTTTTGCTCAAAATAGTGCATTAAGAACAAAAGATGCGTTGCGATTGTGATAATGATTATTGTGATAAACGCTGTGGAGTGTACGCGACGTGTGCTTGCGTCGATGGATGTGCACACCCCACCAAAACGTGGCAAGGCGTCGGGTAGCATCGGGTAGCGTCGCATGGCATAGCGTCGGGTAAGTGTGTTCCTGGCTTTAATCTACATTTAAACCTGAGCAATAGTCAAGTATGATCTATCCAAGTAAGAAAAACTTATTTATGTAGTACAATTGAAAACCATGTGCTTTTTTCCTAGCATCACGTGGAAGTTAGTTCATTAGTGAAAAAATAGGGTTTGAATAAGAAAATCGTGCTCAAAAGGTGGCGATTGCTTTCCTTTTCCTTTATTCATATTGACAATAAAACAAAAAACTATTACTTTTCAAAATACAATAATGTCATGTCTTTAAGGAAAATACAAAATGAGTGGAAAATATTGATATGAAGGAGAAAATCGGCCTTAATCCCCTGATTTGATGTGGCTGTTGTGCATATACAAGAGAACTTCTTTACTTAATTATTACAATTCTTTCGCTTGGTTGTTACTATCTAATAGTATACTTCTAAGCAGAATTCTTATTAGTTATACTTTGGTCATCGATCACCATGGTTTATATTAACGAGGGGGTATGCCGATATATTTGCATGCGGTACCGGTTGGGGTAATGCAGCCGGGCAGTGCAGGAGTACTACGTGAGAGCTCTTGATAAGAACTTTCTCGGATAGCCCATAGTTGACAATTGTTCAGGTTTAAATACAGATTAAAATTTTAAAAATGAAGAAAACTGTATTAGTTTATGATTAAAAACAAACTGAAATGCTTAAAGTAATCATTTTAAAAACTTGTTTATCTAATGGGAAATCTATCACTCTTTCGATGGTGCTATCAGATTTGGCATACCTTAAAGCGCAAAAATGTTATGACGGTTTTAGTCTAAAAAAACAGCGTTTTAGAGAAAAAAATTATTTATAAATATCTCCGAAAGTAGTGAGGATTTATAAAAAATGTATAGAATAATTGTTGTTGCAAATAACCTGAAAAATCATCTTGAGTTTGGCAAAGTTTATGCATCTCCCTGTATATGTTAAACAGGGTGTTCGGCTACTCGTGTCACAAATTTTGCCAGTATATTCTCCATTCAAAATAGAACCAAAAAGTCCTAATTGACTACAGTCCGAATCTGAACAGTTTCGGAGTTATCCTTTTTCTGATGTTTAAAGATTTCACGACCTTGCTTGAAAAAACAATAACTCCAAAACGAAAAGGTTTTGGACAAATCCGTTGATACCCGTGAAAACTACGTTAAATTTCCAATAAGATGTGATCAATACTAAAATTGTAAACGTTGGTGAAATAAGCGTTTCAGTAGTCAAAACATTGAAAAATATATATTTTTTTTAAGTTGAAAAACATACTAAGGTGATTCTAAACTACTATTTCCAAACCTAGAGAACAGCAATTTTCAGAAAACGTACTCCATTTAATATCAATGTTAGTAAACTAATTGCTTTTTTAATTACCTTTTTCAAAGTGGAAGAAATTGAGGAAGAAAAGGAAAAAACTGTGATTGACGGATTGGCAAGGTGGAAATATAAATAATAATATGTAGTGTTTAGTGACCGTTAGTTAATGATTATTTGGAGATCGTGAGATGCGGTCTGTCGTGAAGTAGGTTTCAGAAAAACATTTAGCAGGATTCGAACCCGGGACCTTTACCATACAGTGATGAGAGCCGTGTCAACGCCCAGTTGCGGCTACCGACCCCCACCCCTTTTTATTTCTACTTAAACCTTCCAGTTACAGTGGCTAATGTGAGACAAAGGGCTCGTTTGTGGATTGTGGAGGGTGGATAGCATTTCGAATCGAAATTAAAAAACATTTAATGAATTCATTCAAAATTTCCTTAAGTTTTTTATTTATTATTATTAATGATTATTCGGAGATCGTGAGGTACGGCCTGTTGTGACGTAGATTGTAAAAAGACATTTTCTTTATCGTGCCAACGTGTCGAGGGATTGAGATCATCTTCAGGGCTCAAAGTATTTGTTTTCCGTATATTCTTGTCACTCTAAACACGACAGACAACTCTACACGGAAAACAAACACTTTGAGCTCTGAAGATGATCTCAATAAAGATGGAAACGTTGGCACGAATAAGAAAATGTTTTTTCCTTTCCTTCCTCAATTTCTTCATCTTTGGAAAAGGTAATTAGAAAAGCAATTAGACTATTAACATTGATGTTAAGTGGAGTACGTTTTCTTAAATTTGCTGGTCTCTAGGTTTGGAAATAGTAGTTTAGAATCACCATAGTAAGTGTTTCAACATTGAAAAAAAAATTTATTACAAAGTTCTGGCTACTCAAACGCTTATTTCACCAACGTTTCCCAGTTTAGTATTGACCACATCTTATTGGGGATTTAATGTAGTTTTCAATGGTATCACCGGGTTTATCCAAAACACACTCGACACGACACGCAAGAATGGCACAATTACACAGAAGACAAACACTTTGAGCCCTGAAGATGATCTCAATAAAGATCGAAAAGCTGGCACGATAAAGAAAATGTTTTTCTGAAACCTACATCACACCAGACCGCATCTCACGATTTCTAAATAAAAATTTATCCAAAACCTTTTAGTTTTTGAGTCACCATTGTTTATTTGAAGCAAGGTCGTGAAATCTTAAAACATCAGAAAAAGGATAATAACTCCGAAACAGTTGAGATTTGGACTGTAATTAATTAGGATTTTTTGGTTTCAATTTGAAAGTTCGATCTACTGGCAAATTTGTAACACGAGTAGCCGAATAGCCCGTATAAGTAAATCTTCGAAAATGGTTGGTTTAAAAATTGATACGGTTGTAGATGATATTAAGTGATATCAACAGGACAAGCATCAACCGTTCCTCCACGCTTGCAACCAGATAAATCAGTGAACAAAACATTAAGAATTAAACCGCCCGTTCTTTTCATACAAATGAACGAAACAGAAATCCGGTACATAAACTTTTATAAATGTAAACTTTTAGCTGGCAATAAACCTTTTTGATGTTTTGGCGAATGAGGTTTCTACCGTACAGGGGAGAGACGGTAAATGTGCTTCTAACCGAATCCAGACGGCGTCGGTGTTGAAATACTTTTCCAACTCTCCATCCCTAAAAAACATGAGAAATATTTTGGTCACGCGCCCTTTTTATCTTTTCTAAAAACGTTCTTCAATTTATTCTTTCCTGCTCTCTAAGCTTTTACTCATTTGTACAAGAGCTGGAACAGTTTAATTGGTTTTGTTATTGCGGTCTCTTGCAACAGAAAGACATTTCGCTAAAAAAAATATTACCTTCAAGACGGCTAACTATTGGTTTGTTCTTTTATTTTAGATTCAATTATTTTAAGACAATACATTAATTTAAAATAGGTCGTGAAAAATTACACAAATGTTGAACGGTTGAATTGCACTAACAAGGTGGATTTCAACACAATTATTTGGTGATATGTATGCCCGAGCATACTGCCAATGGCCCAAGGGGCGGAGAAAAATACTTTAAATAATTTATTTTTAATATGGGTTTCTGTTTGTACTGAGCATGTGTTTTATGTGCACTATACGGGGTGTCCCAGTTCCTTCTGACGAAACTCAGGGAATGATACTACTCTTCGTTTGGAGCAAAAAATGCCCAGGAGAAAATTTTCGAAATGTTCTCTATTTTGAAGACATTCGTCAATTTAGGTTTTTTCAACTTTTCACTACCTTACCACATAAAAACGCTTACAACTTCCAAAATGTTGAGACTACAACAAATCCAATTACGCCATTTGAAAGAACGCTAAATTTGCTGTGAGATACTACTTTACAATAATCTGAATGACATAAAATGTTAGCCAATATCAGTTGGAACATGTCAAAATTACAAAATTTAAAATTTTGGTCATGATTGCACGTTCTACTGAGGTTACAAAAAAATACCTACAACTTGTCAAATTTCGCAAATTGGGCACTCTCAACACGACACGCAAGGATGGCACAATTACACAGAAGACAAACACTTTGAGCTCTGAAGATGATCTCAATAAAAGATCGAAACGTTGGCACGATAAAGAAAATGTTTTTCTGAAACCTACATCAAACCCGACCGCATCTCACGATATCTGAATAACTTTCACAAAAACTTTTTCATCTAATATGCTTTACGTTGATATATCCAGGTTTTTAAATAACGTTTTAGTAGAGTTGAAAAATAATAATTGAATGTTCGAAAACGTGAGCTAAGGTAAATTTGAAGGGGAGGGGGTAGAAATAAATCAATTAGAACTCGCTTTGTAACCTCTTCGAGAAGAGTGAAAATACTTTGAGCATTTCTTCTGAAAAGTTCCTCCTTTGTTATTAGGTGCTTGCTACAAGAAGAACCATTGCATTTTATTGTATGAAGCTAGTTGGTAAGGTTTTTGTGAGATGACAGATGTGTCATTTTTATTTTACAAAGCGAGTTCTATTTGATCTATTTCTCCCCCCTTCAAATTGTTATTTTTCAACTCTACTAGAACGTTATTTAAAAACCTGGATATATCAACGTAAAGCATATTAGATGAAGAGGTTTTTGTGAAATTTGACAAGTTGTAGGTATTTTTTTGTAACCTCAGTAGAACTTGCAATCATGACCAAAATTTTAAATTTTGTAATTTTGACATGTTCCAACTGATATTGGCTAACATTTTATGTCATTCAGACTATTGCAAATAGAAATATCTTACAGCAAATTTAGCGTTCTTTCAAATGGTGTAATTGGATTTGTTGTAGTCTCAACATTTTGGAAGTTGTAAGCGTTTTTATGTGGTAAGGTAGTGAAAAGTTGAACAAACCTAAATTGACGAATGTCTTCAAAATAGAGAACATTTCGAAAATTTTCTCCTGGGCATTTTTTGCTCCAAACGGAGAGTAGAATCGATTCCCTGAGTTTCGTCAGAAGTAACTGGGACACCCTGTATGTCAGTTAATTCGTTTTTTTACGCAGGATAAGAGAAATCATAAATTAAAGTGTGTTAAATATCACATATATAAAACGTTACAAAAACCAAAATACGTTTCCAGTAAAATAGGTCAAAAAATTCGTTTTTGAGAAAAAAATCAAAATCGATATGAGCACCCCTTATAAAGGTTACATGTGCATTTTTCTAGGAAACAAAACAGAGATTTTTAAGCTAGATCAGCCGCGGATGTGTTTTTGTTCTCTGGTGTCCTATGCTCTTCTTAAACTGCTAAACTACTCTGGGTTTTATACAAATTCAGTGTTTATACAACAGTTACAAATGAAAATATTTCTTCATTCGGACTATGTCAAGAGCATTTAGTGTTGGCATTTGATGTCAAAAGTCAGAAACATAAAGATGGAAACAATCACCTACTAAAATTTTATGTTATTTTTCTGTTCTAATTCATTGACAAAGGCAATGTTTATACCAGTATATGTAGTTTATAAGATTCTAAACCCCCTAAGTTATGCTTCCAGAGGATCGGTGGAATCATTTTAAAGTTATCTCCATTTTTGTGATTTAAAAAAAAAATCGAGGCATTTGAAAAGCGATAATTTTGAGGTATATTTTTTTTATTTTTCCATAAATTTGTAGTCAGTAGTATTTTTTCTGTCTTTGTTATGCGTATATTTTAAGATAGATAGATCATTTGATCTATTTTTTAGTTATAAAAAATAATAAGCAGAACCGTATTGAGTGAGATGATAGATATAAAAAGTTAAAAAAACAGCAAGTTGTTTCCAATAAATTTTTAAAAGATTCAATTCGGATTCGTTTTATGCACCGTTTAACACCCTTAAATAAGAAGTTTTATAGCAAACAAATAAACAGACATTTTTGGGCTGAGGAGTGTATTTTTGTTCCACTTAAAAAAACATAACTTCTATTACAACCATTCGAAAGCTCAATTTCTCTTATTCAACATATGTCAATAATGTGTCTTGTCAATAAGATAAGAAAATAATATGCAGGATTGTATTAAATAATACTAGATTTACACAAAAATACAAAAACCAAAATTCGCTTCCAGTATAGTAGGTGAATTTTATTAATCAATTGGGATTCATTTTAAACACCATTTATCACTCTTAAATAAGAATTTTTATGGCAAACAAAGAAATACACATTTTTATAGATATTTTATCAAATCTAAAAAATGTTACCAAAAACAATAGCCACTTCCAGTAATGTAAGTTAACAAAAGGATAAAAAAAAACACAATTGCGATTCGTTCCTTTTAAACAACATTTTCAGCCCTTAAATGGAAATTTTATATCAATCAAAAAATAGACATTTTCTATTTTAAAATTACGTCCAAAACCGATTGGGATTCCATTAAATACCTTTTAAAACTATTAAATGAAAAATTTTATAGCAAAACAATATACTTTTTGGGGTGGATCAACCGGGAATTTGTTTTCTGGACAGTAATGTTCGGTGTCTCATTTAAAAACTTATCACGACTGGATTTAATCCAACTTCTACGATATTGCAAACATTACAGAGCACAAGATCTCTTCTCTCAGCCTATGTTAAAATTGTTTCTTTCACCCAGGAAAAGAAAATAGTATGCAAAATCGTATTAATTTATGTGTGGTGTTTAGTGACCGTTAGTCAAGGATCGTGCTTTATTTAAAATTTCTAGCATTGAGTAAATTCATTTTTATCACAGCCTACATGTATATGTATACTTTAAACAATTTTTATAAATCCCAGGCACTGAAGATGATCTCAATAAAGATCGAAACGGTGGCACGGTAAAGAAAATGTTTTTCTAAAACCTACGTCACACCACACCGCTTCTCACGATCTCCAAATAAGTATTAAATTATTAAATTCACTATTTCGTAGAGTAGCGGCGTATCAAGCCGAAGGCCGTGGGTTCGAATCCCGCTCGTGTTACTGACTTTTTTATCTCAACTAAAAACCTTAATTAATTGGAAGAGTATTAAATTATATTACATATATAAAAAGTTACAAAAATCAAAATAGGCTTACAGAAAGTAGGCCAAAAATATCGTTCTTAAAGCCGATTTGGTTAGTTTAAACACCCTTTAAAGCTATTAAATCATCATTTTTACAGTTAACAAAGTTTGTTTTTATTTAGGTGAGGGATCAGGGTAGTGGTCCAAGTGAAGCATAGTAATGAATTATGCCAAGTTTTCATGTTATATTTAGCCTTCCTCATGGCAATAATAAACATAAAATACTGATACATTTTGGATCTAAACACATAATATAAGCATGATAATTCACACTTGCATAAATATACGTTTTGAAAGAGTAAGGATATTGAAAAGAATAAACTTAAAAACCAAGAGGTATACTTTGTCTTTTTTAAATAAAATATTTTCTCCAATATACAATACATGCTCCAATTGTTCAACATAAGATTATTTAATTTGTTTACCTATTTGTAACTTATTGTAGTAGGCATGTGTTCGCAATAATTTACCAAATTTTGTGATACACCAATAAACCTCTCAACATTAAATATCACAGTGTGGACTAGAATAAGTTTTTCTTTTCCTCTTTTTCTTTCACGATTAATAAATTGCAAGTACTAAAAGTTCTTGTTAATGCCCTGAAGAAACCTAATTACAAGCCGAAAGCTTAGCATAATTCAATACTGCCCTTCGTTTGGACTACTAGCCTCACTCTCTATCATTTCAAGTTGGTCGATAAATTACAACATTATGTATGCTGTTATATTGTTAAGCCTAGTTCTTGGTTTATTATTTTATTAGTTAAATACAAAAGCGTTCTGTTAGGTTGAAACTGGTTCTTTTTAAATTCTGAATTTCATAACGTAAAGAAATAAATTGGTCTGTTAACCCAAAAGCCTTTGGCCGGGGCAACGAGCTTTCAGAATCTTTTTGTCTGGTAATGACCTATTTTGTAATGTAAACTTCGTTACGTTGATTCATTGCGTCGTGTACGGGCATAACGATGGCGAATAAAAGTGAATTCCTTCCATTTGCAAATGGTTTCTTGATTTAGACAATTGGATCAATTATGACTGGCGTAAAAAGAGATGTTTTAGTTCTTTGTTTGTTTGTTGTTCATAAGTTTATAAAACACTTTGCATATTTTTTGCACGATATTTCTCTTTGGGGTAAAACAAACTAGGAATATGATTCCATTTCCACGTTAATATAAAGTGGATCGAAGTCACGATAGCTCAAGTGGTAGAGCAGCGGCGTATCAAGCCGAAGATCGTGTGTTCAAATCCCGCTCGTGACACTGACTTTTTTATCTCAACTAAACCTTAATTAATAGAAAGATATTAATTGGTCAAGCGGGCCACGAAAACTAGTGAATTTAGTACGTTAAAATGAAGTGTACCTTCACTAAAAGTTTTCCGTGGCCATTTCATTTGTCGCCGAAAATCAAATAGATTATACAACATTGAAAAATGGCAAAAAGGAGGGAAAATTCAAATAGTGGGGTTGAGATGGGAAGTTAGTGCCCGAGTGGATCGAGGTCACGATAGCTCAAGTGGTAGAGTAGCGGAGTATCAAGCCGAAGGTCGTGGGTTCGAATCCCGCTCGAGAGACTGACTTTTTTATCTCAACTAAACCTTAATTAATAGAAAGATATTAATTGGTCAAGCGGACCACGAAAACTAGTGGTTGTATAATCTATTTGATTTTCGGCGACAAATGAAATGGCCACGGAAAACTTTTAGTGAAGGTACACTTCATTTTAACTTACTAAATTCACTAGTTTTCGTGGTCCGTTTGACCAATTAATATCTTTCAATTAATTAAGGTTTTTAGTTAAGATAAAAAATTCAATGTCACGAGAGGGATTCGAACCCACGATTTTCGGCTAGATACGCCGCTGCTCTACCACTTGACCTATCGTGACCTCGATCCACTCGGACACCAATTTCCCATCTCAACCCCACCTTTTGAATTTTCCCTCCTTTTCGCCATTTTTCATTTTTATCTCAACTAAAAAACTTAATTAATGATTAATAAAGATATTAATTGGTCAAGCGGACCACAAAAACTAGTGAATTTTATAAGTTAAAACGAAGTGTACCTTCACTAAAAGCTTTCCGTGGCCATTTCATTTGTCGCCGAAAATCAAATAGATTACACAACATTTGAAAAATGGCAAAAAAGGAGGGAAAATTCAAATAGTGGGGTTGAGATGGGAAATTAGTGTCCGAGTGGATCGAGGTCACGATAGCTCAAGTGATAGAGCAGTGGCTTATATAGCCGAAGATCGTGGATTCGAATCCCGCTCGTGACACTGACTTTTTATCTCAACTACAAACCTTAATTAATTGATAGTTAACATAACTGGCATGGGCAAAACTTCTGACATATCGGATGAAATACGTTAAAAGACCACACAATTCAAAAATTGAATAGAAGCCACATCGAGAAAGAAAACTTGGAACTCTTAAATGGTATGTGCGGCGCAATGGTGGAAACTGTTATGAGAATGTATAACTTCGAGCATCAAATTGCCCTGGGATTTACCACAACCATATTTCAAGCCTAATCAATACTAGTCATAGAAACGTGTACATAAAGTCAATAACAAACTTATCAAAGGTGGAACAATAACAATACGTAGGATAGCCAGGCAGTTCCAAAGGCTCTTCAAGCCTTCGGAATCAACTCAAATCTAGTCAGCAACTGTCTGTATACCTAAAAAACTGGGATCCACGAATAGTTAATATTACAGAGGGTTGGTGATGAAGAAATTTCAGGTAAACAACATACACCCCAGTTAAAGAGTAAGCGTCGGACCAATACATAGTCCCAAATCTTTTTTGTGACATAAACATGTGCCACATTAATAAACAACTGGAATCTCTCCAAGTCCGAGGCAAACCAAGTTCGCCAGCGGTTCGGACGATAGACCTAAACAAACAAACTTGACTCGCAAATCACAACACCGAATGAACGTTTCCCAGTTCACATTACTCGAATTCGCGAATCTGTTCAGAATTTAAATATTTTTCAGTAGATTTCATTACCGACCATCCGAAATTGAGTTTAATTGTTTAACAAAATAAAACTTATTTGTTTATACTGGTTTGAATTAAAAGCGAAAGTACTAAGGAAAATGTGTTAAGGTTCGGTAATGCTATTACGCTCTTATTAATTCTCTCCGTCTTCTCATTTACTCCGTTAATCTAAGGTAACATAAGACGGATTTCAGAAGATGTTATCAGGATCAACAAAACGAAGAGAAAAGAGGTGAAAAACAATGTTTAAATATTACATTTTTGGTCAATAATAATCCTTAATTTTTTCAGTCGTAAGTATTTATCGTACAATATAATATTTTTCATATTCTGAGGGTTTTTTAAAAACCACAAAACATAAATGTAGTAAGACAATAAATCTTTAAACAATCCATGTTACATAATAAACATTGTAAATATTTTTTCAATATTTTCAGATTATGTGCAAAAATATATTTATTATTTAGTGTAGTTTTGACATTTCACCAATTTTATTAGTTCATTTCTTATTAATGTTTGAGGATGTGAGATTTAGACTAAATTATTGTGAGGTTAATTCTTGAGGCCAGCGGGTTGGCTTGTGGCTTAATCGTGTTCAATCATTCTGGATGTTACACAAACCGACCACCGATGGAATCGCAAAAACCATCATGACAGGCCTAAACAAATTAAACAATTTTCACCCACCCTGGGAACTGTGGCCCACTCAATGTGGCACTACGGCGACGACGGTGGTATAGTGTGGTTGAGGCTCGAGTCCTAATCCATAAGCCCTTTCTCAATCCAGGTTCCTTCATTCTATCCTGTGACCCCCTCCCAACCCTTGATTACAAAGGGGGTATCCAGGCGCAAAAAATGGTGTAGCCTAGAGGGCTTGGCAACCTCTCTAAAGCACAAGCTGTACTCGGGTCGGCATGGGCGGCGGGTGCCTTATCAGAGGTACACGAGGGTGAGTGTACCAGATCCTGTCTGCATAGACGGGGGAGGGTGCATGACCATCTGTACCACGGGGTAACAAAACGTTCCACATTCAGATCTTGTTACTTTGGGAATGGATTCGTCGTGGCTTGTGGTGACGCCCCTGGCGGGAACTTAGAGAAGAGGCTCTCTTCTGCCTGTGACCTTCGTGCGAAACTTGCGTATGACCACCGTTTTACACCCGGCCTCACGGGAAACGGCGGATCGGACGGCAGCATATAGGCATTGAGGACGCGATGATTATGCTGGATAGTCCCTCGAATGCGTGAGTAGTAGCGGTTGAGAACGGGTAGTGAATCGGTTGCTCCTACTGGAGTATGCTTTGCATAGCTGTGCGTATGACCGTCGTTGTTACCTTGTGGGACAGCGAAGGATCGGACCACCTAGGCGTAAGCCTATGGCGTCCCTCGAATGCGCATGGCAGCTGTAGGCTGAGCTCGATTGGGGGATTTACCGTAGGCGATGCTCCTCTAAGGGGTGGTTAGAAATTCCACTTTAAACGAAACCGCGGCCGGAGCGTATCCGGAAGTTTCGACGCTTGAGGAGCCCCAACACTCTGGGAGATGAGTCGCCTTCTCTATCTAGGGAGTGAGCGGGAGACCAGGTTGATGTACTTCGGCTTAGGTAGCCCTTTGCGCGCGGCATACGGTCTGATGCTTAACGCAGACCCGACCACTTGGAATGGACAAGAGGGGAGCGAGGTTGTCTTGGCCCTTCGGGGCTGAGCTGCCTCTACACCAATGCTGCGGCATATAACCCTGTCGTATGCGGAGGTGCGTCAACTCTCCTCTTGAGAATCAAAACGTCCGATAAGGCCGAATAGGCTAGGTGCGGACGTTAAAGATCCTGAGTCCTTTTTAGGATGACCGAGTATGCGGGAACCCAAAAAAGACCTAAAGAAAGATAGAAGGCGCCCAAGCTGATCGGAAACGACAGCTCATGATGAAATCATTAACGAGTTTGTAGTTTACTCTCTAAGGACTGTAACTAATAAGGATTGTAAAACTAAATGGGTTTCCTCTTCAGTGATTGGTTATTAAACTTTTATAGGTTATAATTATATGAACTATTAGACAAGCCTGACAGGCCAAAAACTCGAGACTAGAAAGACCAGAATGATCGGAACCTACCGAGATTTATTTTCAAGACTCCGCAAAAATTAGGAAGAAATTACCTAATGTGTTGTGGATATTTTAGAACCAAATGGACCTCCGAATAGTGGTTGGTTTATTAAAACGATTAGATCGTCTACTAGATTTCCCAGGATAATCGGAAATGAGGAAAATATAGGTTAATAAACCAACAGACTTGATGTGGAAATCTTTCCATAAGCTGTAAAGATTGGGAAACCAAATGGGTCTCTAACTTGAGTGGTGGGTTTGTGAAGATGGCAAAATAGTGAAACGCGCCTAATAGGCTAAAAAAAACGAATATGGGCAAACTTGAATTATGGGAAACAATCAAGCAACATTTTCCAGACTCTACAGGCCTAAAAAAAAATTAGTAAATAAATTGTAAAGATTATGAAACCAAATAAGACTCAAATTTCAGTGTTGGCTTTGTGAAGATGGCGAAAAGCGGAACTACGATCAGGATCATTGGAAATACATGTTGAAGAAAAAAAAAAAAAAACCTTGTTTTGAAACCAAATGGTCGCTCAAAACCTCAAAAATAGGTATGTGAAGATGACAAAAAGCCGAAACGAGTGACCAAAACAGCGAGACTATACTGATCAATATGATCTGAAACGACCAAACTATTCGTACATGGTCATCATCTCGCAGACCTCAAGACAAAATCTCCCAAAATTGAAATTCCACATTCCACGTGACCATTGTTTTTGGTAACTAATCTAAGGGCGATTTTAGTATGAAAACCAAGATAATCCTTATAATTTTTATAAATCTGTTCGAATGAACTTTATACGTTAATAGCTGCAATGGTATAACTTAAAACGAGCTCTTTCAAAATTCATCTTCTTCTGGGTGCCCATGAGCGGTTTTACCAACTTAAAACAGCAGGTGACCGGTCGGCTTCGACTAATCGAATTTAAACAGAGGGCGCGCGGGTAAACCCTTTTTCTCGAGACTGTTCCTCACTGAAGATGGCTTAATGCCGAAACTGGTTTGTATAGTTCAAAAAACCCGCGAGTAGAACCCA
This sequence comes from Cimex lectularius, assembly GCF_000648675.2. NCBI lineage: Eukaryota > Metazoa > Arthropoda > Insecta > Hemiptera > Cimicidae > Cimex > Cimex lectularius. The sequence continues at coordinate 23,054 of NW_019392952.1, read as the reverse complement.
GTAAGTGACCCTGTGCCGGTTCAACATGAGTTCCGCGACTCGCAGACCAAAACCCGTCATCAACATATTCTCTCTTGCTTCTAAGTTCTAAATGAACATGGCTTAACCCTCCTTTCAACCCTTGGGGTGAAATTTAGGTTAAGTAATTTACCCTTCATTTTAAATAGCCAGCCTGTGTTGGCTCCTCCCTCCCTCAAGTTAATCGGCAGTTCATTCGTGTATGAGGTTATCTACAGTCAATGTCCAACTGTTTATTAGAAGGTGAACCTACTAGATTCTCTAGCGTTCGCCAAAGACTTTGCCTGATCTGTTATTTTCAACTTTAATATTAAATTTGATATTTCTTTTTGCCAGAGATACATCATCTAATGAGAGGGGAGTGAAATCGCAACGGTATTTTTCAAAAGGATTCAACCACTTCTGAAACCAAAAAAGTTTTTTTTATCCACTTGTATCGCAAGAATTCTAGTAAGTCTGGCCTAATCAGTGTAGACAGGACGATAGTCACTATGCATACAGTCGGGAGAATTAGAAGATCTCGAAGAATTCCTCCAACTAATTAATTCTCTACACCGTAATATAAATTTTACATTGTAAATTAACAAAGATGCTTGGTTGAACTTTTTAGACCTAAAATTGTCTAAAATAAACAACCTAATAGAAATAGATGTATATAGAAAACAACTACAGACACTACGATTCCAGCGGATTCTTCCCACCCATGGTCTCAAAAGGCTGCTGGTTTCATTTGGCTCATAGACCGTATGTCAAATCTTCCATTAACACCTGCTAACTATAAAAAAGAATTAGAAACTATTAAAACCCTAGCAAAAACAACGGGTATCTATAAATATTTATTGATAGGTTACTAGTTAAAAGAATAAAAAAATTAACTTTAAAAGAATCAACAATAGGACTCAGCCACCCCACCATAAATGAATCATTAGGTTTTCGTTGTTTGCCATACATTGGTGAATTATCGGAAAAAGTTAGTAAAATTTTTAAACAAGAAGGATTTAGAATAGCTTATAGAAGTATGGGGTCACTAAAAAACATCCTTTCAAAACCTGAAGACAAGGTAAACAGTTTGACAAAAAGCGGGGTTTACCAACTCAATTGTAATGATTGTGATATTAAATATATAGGTCCAAGCGGTAGAGAAATAAAAACGAGAGTAAAAGAACACTTGCCTAAGACGAACAAATTTTCGGAATTTAAGGACCATCTAAAAGAAACAAACCATAATTTCAATTCAAATTTAAATACAACAGTGTTACATAGTTTCAACAAAGGGAGAGAACTAGATTGGTTTGAAAAATTTGAACATAAAAAATGTTAAATTGAACGTGGTGATAAATGCATTAATAATATAACAGATTTTGATCTACCTCCCATTTTAAATGTGTACATAAATAATATCAAACATCCAAATAATTAATCTAATTATTTTAATTGTTATTATTTTTATAGTAATTTATAGTAATATTAAGTATTTATTATTCTAATATTTATTTGTGTTATAATTCATATGTATTGTACTAAAACATGAACAAAATAAAAACTACCTATCCCTGTTTTATATACATATTCACTACGTTTTAACGATGTGGTCTGTTCTAGGTGGGGCGATGTCCGGTATCAACGAGGAAATCATCTGGTGCTCCATCATCATGAGCATCATCATAGCCGTACTGATCACAATGGCGCTCTGCTACCTCGCTCGTGAAAAGTGCAAGAAAAGAAACGAATACACCTGACGGCGGCCCATACCCCTGGGCATGTCCAGTTGCGGACCCCAGAAGGAATATTACATCAATGTTTAATCCGGTGATTTTCAACAGAGACCAACCGACCACCTCGCCTTCATACAATTTCAACATGACGATAAATTATAATTGTATTTTTTTTTAATGTTACAGAGCTTACTTTTCAAGACGTAACAGTGCAAAATAAAAATGTCTTGTAAGTTTAATGTAGGTACAAGCGGTCCGTTGACTTCAATAAAGGATAACTTACCTAAACTACATTTCCTTTCTATTTTGAAAATGTCAATTATTTTCATGATTAATTAATTATATGTAGTTTCAATTGTTAATGCTGAATGTTTTCTATCAATTTGTTATTATTATTTCTTGTTTTGTTGCTTTTTAGAACTGTTTTAAGGGTTTATTCTAGGACAAACGGCCTTCCATTCGATACCCTTTTATTCAATTGAGATCGATTTCGGGTCACCTGCCTCTACTCGTCAATATACTTGACATTATAAATTATTATAAAACTTCATAGATCAAACAATACATTTAGCAAATAGATAGTATATAAGGAACCTACTAAGTTTATGCTTTTCATAAAATCAAACTCTTTGAAGTTCTGTTTCTACTGTTTTAACAATTATTTATTTATTATGTTAAAAATAATTATTTGACAGGTCATTCTGTATTTTTAATATTAACTAGGCTTACGAGGATAGGCGGGTGCTACTGAGATTTGATCTTTATCAAATAAAAAGAACTTAGGAATATTTAAAGTTCGCCTTTTGTCATTTTAATTGAACTAACGTCAACAATTTTTCAATTTAACTAATAATTTTATTGTATTTTTATTCTTTATTTATTATCTGTGTAATATATTCATAAAACAACTTTTTTTTAATAGAAAAAAAGGTAAAACAGTACTTGTTATAATTAAATCCAGCTCATATTGATGAAATTATTAGAAAAAATAGAGATTTGTGTTCTAGAATGTAATCGATCTACTAAAAAGATGATTTTCTGTTGATTCAAACTCTCCCCCACCCAAAAAAATAAACTAATAAAAAAAGGGAGCAAGCCAAAATTGTAAAAAAATCGTTAATATTTGAATGAAACATTAATTAACATTATAGATGTTTGTCTTTAAAAAAATATATGTTTAGTGATATAAAACATAATCTTGTAGAATTACAACTTTTTTGTACATAATTATAAAGGATTAGAATGTGAACCTCTCTGACAACTTTAGTGTCGAAAAAAAATGTTAAAATTGATCTAGATATACCAAAGAATTGACAGGATACAATTTTAGACAAGTCTAGGTCTATTTCGAAGGATGTTAAAGGCCGTCATTCACACTACAAACCCAAATGGACGCGAGGCCAAAATCCCATAGCGATTGGGAAAATCGTTTGTCATTTAAACTGGTTTAATGATTGATATAATCGTGGGATTTGAATAATCGAATGATCGGCTCTCGATTTAATCCATAACCGAATGATTTAGATATGATGACTAATCAGCCTAGGCCTCGTGACTACATTATGTTTGGTCAGGTTATGTTTACTGAAACTATGTACTTCTTCACCCAATAATAGTAAAAGTACATGTTTTACTCTCCTTTATTTTGGGTGATGAGATAAGTTCATGATTTGTATCAGTTTTTATGAAAACGTAAGCAACTCTCATTATAATATTAGATTTGAAGAAAAAAATAAAAAACGCTATTTTCTCTTTTTTGGCTAATTTGTAATTTACCAACTTTTAAGGTGGGTTTTATTGTTTTTCAATCATATCGTAAAATATGTACATTCTCTGTTTTTGAATTTTTAAATAAAACGTTTGATTAAAGCAAACGATAGTTCACTAATTTTCGTTGTCCGCATGACCAATTAATATATTTCAATTAATAAGGTTTTTAGTTGAGATAAAAAAGCTAGTGTCACGAGCGGGATTCGAACCCACGACCTTGGGCAAGATATGCCGCTACTCTACCACTTGAGCTAAGGATTGGATTCTCGGCGACAAATGAAATGACTTCGTAGAAGTTCATTCACTAGTTTTCGTGGACCGCTTGACCAATTAATATGTTTCAATTAATTAAGTTTTTGTTGAGATAAAAAACATTAAAAATGACATGTTGAAAAATGGCAAAAAAGGAGGGAAAATTCAAAAGGCGTAGTTGAGAAGGGAAGTAAGTGTCCGAGTGGATCGAGGTCACGATTGCTCAAGTGGTAGTGTAGCGGCGATTCTAGCCGAAGGTCGTGGGTTCGAATCCCACCCGTGACACTGACTTTTTTATCCCAACTAAAAACCTCAATTAACTGGCAAACCATAGTGTTAATCATGCTTATTTTTAATTAAAAAACATACAAAAGGTACTAATACTAGTACAAAATATTAATTCAAAATCACCTCACATCCTACTCCTCAAAAATCGGGAAAATGTTAGGGAGTCAAAAATCGATAAATTTAAATCCGAACAAAAATTTATATTTACGGGTCTCTAGAGGTGCTAAACAGAAATTTCATATTTTTACATTTTTTGGTTATTGATAAGCTTTGATAGCTTTTACTATATTTTTATTTCTATATAAAATAAGCCATAAAATGATATATTCACACAGACGATTTGGTCAAGTAGAACAGTGAAATAAATATATTAAAAACGGACAATTTCAACTTAAAAAAAATAAATAAATAAATGGTAAAATCAGGGCCTATTCAGAAGAAGTGGCGGATACGTCTCCAATATTTTGGAGTATAGAATCACCAAAAAATTTTGGTACAAACCCGTGACCCATCAACCTGATCTTCCTTGTTAGTGCAATATTTTGCAAGTAGAGGTTCGTGTGATCCGTTTAGCATTCTAAAATACATTAAGATTTGTCCAATGAAACCTCTCGCGAAGGGGCAGTCATGGTATTATTACTTTTGTCCTCTTACGGGAGAAGTCCCCTTTTTTTTGTGGAGGAATTTTATCACCTGGATAACACATAGCAGTCCGTATATGTACATTCAGATAGTACATGTGAGGTGTAGACTTCAATGTACATTTTCAATGACTCCACGATCTTTTAAAATGTTGCCTCCTAGCGTTGTGTTAAACTTCAATTTATCAGCTAATGTTCTTTCCCAAACTTTTCGTAAGAATTAAGCACTTAATTTCTTTATTTTAAAGTTAATGTTTGGCCGGTTAGAATCTTGTTAACGTGAAAATTTTTGAATTGAAATGAAAATCTGCATTGCAAATAATAAGTAAACAAATTCATATAATTAGAGATGGTTTATGCTACCAAAGAAAAAAATCTGGCCTGTTCTCTTCTCAGAGGCTTTCTGTACTGTCATATTGTAGATGACGTAACAATTAACAATAATTCTTGTAATTAATTTAGAGTGTCCCTAAGTAGAGATATTGAAAGATATGAGATGAATCTTTCATGCCTGTGAACCTGTAATTGTCCTGTAAACGGAGTAGTCTTCTAAACAGAGGCCCTAATAGGTTTCACAGGATTTAAAAAATTGCGGTAAATTCACCCGTCACTTAATAGTTTGTCTCAAAGGGAACGAGTGGTCGGAACAACTGAGTGACCGAGCAGTCTGAAAATAAAATTACCAAATTGTTTAAGAAACAATACAACCGAGTATTCGAATGTTTTTACATCTACTGTACGGTTATGCCGATCTCTAGTTTGGTCTGGATATTCTTTCATTCTTAAATCCGCCAGACCGCAACATCACGCCGCTGCTACATCGCATAGTGAATGTGAAAATCGTGCGCAGAATGGCCCACCATTTAGCTTGTCACTGGAAAAACAAATGAAACTCTCCGTGATTCTGCGGCATTATTCGAGCCAGGTTTCATCCCGTAACTTCTTCCAGAAGACAAATTCATTATTATCTGATTTATTTTTGCTGGGTAATTCGAAGGACCAAAATCAGATGTTCAAGATTTTTTACGGGTGTAAAAGTTTTTCTGAGATGAGTATCCTTGGTTTTTCTTTTAAATCATGGGAGTAACTTATTCCAATAGATCAAGTTATGTTAGATTGAACTCCTGAAATAATTATTCCAGTCTTTAAACGGATATGGTCCAGGAAATATTTGTAGGTTAAATTGTGCCTGTAACCCCTTAACCAATATTCTTTTCCTTTTCTCCTTTGATTTTACCAAGGAAAAAGCTGTTGCTCTTAATCTTCCCCGTTCCATAATAAGTTCGGATCGGACCGGTGCGGTAATCAGTGTCTCCCCAATTTCGGCCTAATCCATTCGGACGTCATCCGCTCCCTCTGTGACCATTTGGAGCGACAGTGAATGGCGGTCTTCAGAGAACAAAATGAAAAAGAAAACGTTTTTACGGAAGAAAACAATTTCTACTTGTTTTAAAAAGGTTTTAACATTTTCACTGTATTCAAAATTATGTAAACTATTTGATTGTTGTCTTAGCCTAAAGTCCTAAACATATAAAAAAAATTCTATATTATAAACAGCTATCTCCAAAATCCAGAAAAAAATATATCCCAATTGCTTAGGTAGTTTAGATAGTTTTATGTATCTATTATTATTTTTTTGTTTTGTTTTTTGAACCTGCACAAGGTTACTTATTAGATCCGTTGTTGTATCCAACTCATTTCGGCATTTTCGGAACACTCTTTGCCATATGAAGATTAGGTTGATTTGTTGGTTTTATCAGCTTCATAGTTCCAAAAAGATTGTTGATATTGGTCGATACCGAACATTTTGATCTGCCTATCCACGCAGGGTTGGTGTCAGACGCGTTTCGGCACTTCGCGATCTTCAGTTTATCTGGGTAATTTCTACGAAAGTGTCTCTTTTATATGTCGCCAAGGGTGGGGTGTGTGGGCGTTATCTTTGTTTTTCGGTGCCTTTGGTTGATTAAGTGTCTTGTTTTATATCGTTCTGTCCGGTTTATCCTCCAATCTTCACTGTTGACCGACCAATCAGATGTATTTCGCATTTTTCCAATCTGACAGACCAACCCAGCAAGGACAGGCGGAATGTTCGATAACGACAAAATTTCAGGTTCATCACCGGAAGAACGTCACAATTATCACTGCTATAATAAAAACTGCGTAAGTCTTCATCGGTGCATACTCAAGAGATTTTCGTACAGTAATTATTTTTAAGGGGTGAAAACATGACAAAACAACTCTTAAAAAAGAAAAAAATGCAAGAACGCCATTTAGCTAATTTAATTTGATAGCGGCCTCAGAACAGAATAAACAACGTTTAACGATATAATTACCGTCAAACCAGACCGCTACGAGCAGCTTTAATCTACTTTGTCAACAACCCCACCGGATAAGGCACAAAGCGGGACGTAGCGCATGTAAAACGTGTTATCACGTTGAAAACACCGGGCGGCCTGTTAGTTTTACCCTTAGTGGATCTTTTTCGCAAATTCACGTGTTTTTACACGACTAGGTCCCGAATTCAACAATTTTAGACTAAGGCTATACAAAAATCGAAAATATTAATTAATGTTAAGATATTTAGAAATTTTCCATGACCTTTTGGAACACAGTTTAACGATATAAAGTGTATCTATAAAAAAAATTAAAATAGTAATAATCTTTACAAAGAACAAATAATAATAAAAAAATTCATACCCTTTAATTATGACTATTTCCCCCAATTGAATAATTAATGGAACAATTAATGCAAAAAATATTATATGTAGTATTATTTATTTAATAAAGAGGCTGATATTTTCTACATTAAACGTCCATACTTGGAAAATATAAACCAAAATTTAGCGGACCATTACAATAGAAAATTGTAAATCTTTTATAGATTCTGTTGAATGTAGCAGTAGCTTCTTCTAGTCGTCTTTCATGTGAATTAATGTGTTAAAACGTATTCTATTTTAAGTATATAAAGCATAAATATTAATAAAAATAATATTGTTATATTTTTGTAAAACATTGCAATTGTTTGGCTATTACAGAATAAAACACAAATTGTAGAGTGATTTGGCATTTTAATTTTACTAGAAGTTAAAGGAATGATTTTTTATTTGCAAACATCATTGAAGATTTTATTCAATATGATTTAAAATTGTATTTTATGAATTTTTATTTTAATAAAATAATAAAAAAATAGTGAAATTTATGTAGTAAATACGAAAACGAAAAAAAACTCATTTTAATTAGGTTGTAGTTTATTGTGAAAACATTGCACGAAATGATTTGCATAACAATTATTTTTGCTTCCCCATGTTAAATTTTACGTTTAAAAACATTTATTTGACAAAGACTGGCCCAAATAAATTACATGAATGCAGTCATAGCTCTAAATCTTTGTAAATACAAATATTATGTTTTAATTTTAAAAAGTATTTGCTAAGAAATTATTTTTGTTTTTGTTACGATGTACCAAATAAAGAACAAAATGTAATAAGACTTGACAATGACAGTTTAACTAAATTTATTTATAATTGTATAATTTTCTATTTATATTATTACATATATTGAACCTAAGTAGTAAATGATTATTCGAAAATCGTGAGATGCGGTCTGGTGTGATGTAGGTTTCAGAAAAACATTTTCTTCATCGTGCCAACGTTTCGAACTTTATTGAGATCATCTTCAGGGTCTGGGATTTACAAACATCGTTTAAATTAAACAAATACATGTAGGTTGTGGAAAAAGTGCAAAAAATGCAAAAAAAATTTTATATTCAATCAAATGTTTTTCTGAAACCTACATCACACCAGACCGCATCTCACGATTTTCGAATAATCATCGTCTAACGATCACTAATCACCATACTTTCCTAACTAGTAAATATGAAAAAAGAAAATCCCATTTTAATTGTGTTGTATATTATATTTATATTGAGGTAAATTATTGTGAAAGTGCATATTGTACTAAATTCCTTATCTGACAATTAATCCAGTACGTTGAATTTTTTTTAATATAAAAGTTTTATGTTTAAAAATTCTGTACTCTAATAAATGACTTGATAATCGTAATTTTTTATACCTTATATATTTAATAAAATAATAACAGTCGAGTAATAATCTGGAATACGAACAACTTAGGAGCCGGATGCGAACCCATGGAATAGTCGGGCATGCAGAGGAAGGTTGTTCGATGTGTCCTACTTATTTGATATCATGTTTTTGTATAATATATAGTAAATGTATTTATTAGCATGAATGGGTAGTATGAGAGAGCATTTCGTGGAATGATGGAATATTGAGTATTCCATCAGCCCTCAACTGGATTAGTTATTCAATATGTGGGAAGGGTAATAGAGCAGTATCAAGTATTCCTCCATCTTACTTGAGTGAATGGTGTGTAAATAAGTGTAATAGAATAAAATGTGAGTGCATCTAAGTTTAGAAATTGCATTGAAGGATGAAATGATCTAGCTGTGGTCAGCATGTCAGGATGTACACCATGATGGTAAGACCTATTCTTACATACGAAGCCATAGCCTGGGCCAATAAAGCAGAACAAATAACAAAACAAAAAACTCACAAATATACAGAGACTTCCATGCATCTGTATAACGGGGGCGATGAGAACATGTCCCACAGATGGTATGGAAAAGATTCTGGGATTAATCCCTCCACACCACATGATAATGAGGGCAGCACAGAAAACTATAATTAGTATTATTAAATAGAAACCTCCAACAGGAATAAAAATAAAATGGAGAGATAGCAACAATATAATGAATGTCCATCGAATACATGAATCCAAACTTCCAAATACACTTAGGAACAAAAAAGAATGGGAAAGAGAGAAAAACATATCTTTTAAGAACATCTATTGGTACACAGATGGGTCTTGAACACAATTAGGTACAGAGGCTGGAGTGTTCCATCCTGGTGCCAAATACTCAGAACCCATGGGAAACCATACTGGTATCTTCCAAGCTAAGGTGTACGCAATCAAGATATATATATATTATGCAGGGTGGGCGACCAAGACCCGAGGGGTTAAATGCCTGGGTAGACTCGTACCCCATCCCTAAAAGTTCCGGGACTTGGTCGGCTCACGTGTCCTGCATAAACCTCTTGGACTTGTTCACAAACCCCATGATTTTGGACCATTTTATCTCGGGGAGTGATTTGGTGATGTCCTCTCCTTCAAAGATTTCAAATATAGACCTAGCATGCCTATCACATTCTGCGAGGTAGTGCTTTTCCGTTTCTTCTTTTATTTCGTAGAAGCGGCAAAAGGGATCTGGTAGGATACCCATTATGAAGAGGTGTCTTCTCAGTGGGCAGTGGCCCGTCAGAATACCTATCAGCCTCCTAATTCCCTTCCTTGAGATAGAAAATAGCCATTTCGATTCAACTGGTTTGATCGCCATAACAAACTCTTTCGATTGCCTGTGTCCGGGGGGATAAATTCCACTCCTTAAGGAATTGTTTTAAACCCCAGCTATTAATACTCTCTTTTGCTGTGCTCATAGAGTGAGGTAATACCGGTTGTGGCCCAACAAACACAGTATTAGAACCTTCTTTGGCTAGGCCATCCGCCTTTTCATTGCCATTTTATGTGCTGGTATCCAAATAAGGGTTACCTCGTTCACAAACCTGAAAGAGATCCTATTGATAAGATCTATAGTTTCCTCCACCAGTGCCCTAAGACTAGCCTGACTGTCAGAAAAGATTTTAATATCTTTTCCCATAATTTTATTTTCCATGAGTGTTCAACAACACACAATGTTGGCCCAGATTTCCGCCTGAAAAACGGAGGTGTTATTGCCAAGAGGGGAGGAGATGCTGATTCCTAATTTTGGTATGTAGATTCCTGCACCACTCCCTCTACCTTTGATAAATGAACCATCTGTGTAGCAGTCTATGTTACGATGGTCATCATCCAGACTATAATCATAATCACAAGGGGTGACTACCTGAAAGTGCTTTTCCCCGAAGGGGTTTTAATCTTTTTATCACTGACGCTTAATAATTGACCGTTAACCTTACTCAATAGTTGAGCGATTTTCGAGTGACCTATGTTATTGCACTTATGATTCCAGCTGCCCTCGCTAATTAATCTGTAGCAGCTGATTAGTGATCTGACCTTAACCTCAATGTGAAGTGGTGTGGTATTGGTTATGATTTCAAGTGCTAGGGTGGGTGTAGTTGAAAATGCTCCTGTCATCATCAAACAACCTAGTCTTTGAAATGACCTTAATTTATTAATATTCCCTTTATTTTCTAGACCTTTCCACCACACTAAAGCTGCGAAAAAGAATCTAGGTAGAATAATTGCAGTATATATCCATTTGGCTACCCATGGTTTGATGCCCCGTGTTTTACAGACAATTCTCTGTAAGCAGACGACGGCGCGGCGGCCGAATTATCTCTTGATCTTCGCTTGTTTTTCTCTAAGCGACAAGAGATTAGTCGGCTTAAGCGCTTCGCTACTTATTCTTATGTAGGGGAAGGTAAGGTTCCAGAATTCAATAAACCAGAGATAGTATTCAGTAACATTTATTGTACACAAGTCTTTCTCTTAATCTTAAAAACCTCGGAATCTTACTTAATCTACAAGTCAGCCACAACTCTAAATCTGGGATGAGTCTATCAACAAAGGGACTTACCCCAAACGATGCTCGCCACGATCAGTGTCCACAGCATCTCTTCTTTCGACCTCTGACTTGGCTCGATGGTCACAACGGCTGGTCCTCGCTGGCTCTGGCTGGCTGAGTCCTCTTGTTGAATCCCAGACGGAGTGTGGCTGCTTCTCTCCCGGTCCTCGGTCTTGACTGTCTGGGATGAGTCTCGTATCTTGACTGTAGACTGTCTGACTGATTTTCCAGTCATCCCTTTTATACCGGGTCTCTCCCGGAGTAGGGTTGGAGAGGAAACTCAAAAGTCGGGGGGAGATCTCACGCCGCGGCGGGGCCGACAAAGAGCGGTCTAGCACAGCGTTGACGTATTCCCAATTTACGATGTCCCCCTTTCTTACCTAGCTGTCTACCTGGGTAATCATTTCTAAGCTATATTTGCCAGATGTGTAACGTCGTTCCCATCTGGGCGGTGCCCCTTCAAAGGACAACCTTTCCTCGTTTACCTATTCTGTTCTTATTTTACAATTTAACTTATTGCTAAGACGGGGGCCGGCTTACATCTCCTGCATTGTACCATTGATATGGTGCCTTTCCTGTATGTTATTAATATGACCTTTCCAATCAAGTTTCCTGTCAAGTGTCACACCAAGGAATTTGATTGAATCCACTAACTTTAATTCTATGCCCTGACATTTAGGGTTTTTAAAGTTACCTAATGTTCTTCTCCTGCTAAACATTATCAAATCTAGTTTAGTGGGATTAATCAAGTGAGGTACTCAATTCAACTTGAATAAGGAAAAATAAGAATATAGCTATCATGTCAGATAGCCAAGCAGCCATCAAAGCACTAAGCTCAACCATCATTAGTTCAAAGTTGATGTTGAACTGCAAAACCAAACTAAACATATTAGGTATGCAGAACAAAGTGAGCAGACCTGGGTGCCAGGATGTGTGTAACAAAACGGGCTGCTATACCGATAGGACTCGAACCCTTCTGGGGTATAGGAACTCTCACTATCAAACAGTACCTCAGACAGAAGGATAAAAAGAAAATGAGGGAACAATGAAACTCACTCATTGGACATAAACAATCCAAGAACCTCCTAACAAATTAACAATTTAAATGGGTATTGAAAGCTTGGGTGCATTTGGATAAGGAATGTGGGAAAAAAGTTGATAGATATTTATTTAAATAAGCAAATAATAAAACACTGTTTTGCGAAAAGCTCTCCTTATGAAATCTTGCTAATGATGAGGCCTGAGCAGTCTTGAAAGTGTTTCTAATATATTATTTAAAAAAAGAACCAATTAGTCTGTCAATAGTGAATTAAAATAAATGTGAATAACTCAAGTATCAACCATTATTTCACTGTATGTTTCAGTTAAAAGTGGAGTTTTGATTTAAACTGCTCTGAAATGAATAGGGATATTTGTAATTTATTCTTACCCTGTTAATTTTAAATAAATTAACTGATATATTCTTGTTAGCTGGATAAAACAAAATAGAAAGTACAAACCAAAACCAAACAAATGTTAATCCTCATTTTTAATAACGGATTTACTTAAGAATAGTAAATATGAAGTTTACCCATTTTATAAACAAACACCTTTTCTCCTCTTCTCCATTTTACTCCCGTCATATTCTCTTAACCATTTAAAGATATCATCTTGAACCTAAAGTTCACGATATTATTGTGAGAATGAGTCATCAAGGTCACTGGCACATGGGTATCGCAGAGGCAGATGGTGTTTGGCCTCCCCCGGGCTTTAGCTCCAATCTGAGAGGCTGGAAGTGCTAATAGGAAGCCTGGTAGTGGATCACAGCACATTACAATGCCAAGGGAGGATAGAAATATTGTTATTGCATGTAAGACAGAACTCTTTCCAAAGTGCCCAACAGATCGTAAATGAAGTACAAGATGTTTTGGCAAGGCCTTTATCAGCTTGTGGGAAGTTGGCCTCACATTTTATGCCCCTTTGAGATGACCTGGAGCACCATCCTGCCACCAGCAACTCAGGAAATATGGTGCAGCAAGCGCCTAGAAAAGAACACCAATTGGAATGTGTTGTTTACTGATCAGATTTTGTCTTATGTGGATAACAGGCGCTGAAGAGTCTATCGAGAACACCGGCCCCAGTGCTCCCTTCAATGCAGTTTGGAGGAGGTAGTGTAATGGTCTGGGCTGGGATTTACTCTGGAGGACAAATTGGACTCCATATTATTGAAGGTATCTTCACCCTAGTCTGTTATGCCCAAGAAATTATTGAAGGGGTACCTCAAACCAGGTAGGTATCTCATTGGCAGGGATTTTCGATTTCTGGATGACAATGCCAGACCTCATATAGGCAGAGCCAATCATCAATGTTTAGAAAATCTGGGAATTTTTCATATGCCGCTTCTCCCATTGTCTCCAAACCTCAATCCCATTGAGCACATGTGGGTTGCATTGCAGAGAAGGTTTTTGTCACCCTCAGCCAGTCGACCTGCAACAATTGAGTGCAGCATTGCAACATCTACGGAGTCAAATTCCTTATGAAATTAGTGACAACCTTATTTACATTGTGTGAGGTTTTAGCTAACAAAGGACATTATAGACAGTATTAATTGTTTAAAAAAATTATTGTCTCCAATAACCAAAATTATGGAACCTTTTATTTCATTATTTTTCAAAATCCCTTAAGTAAATTTTCCTTCAGTAAAAAACCTGATAATGTCTAATAAATTTAAATGCAATTTATAATAAAAATAACAGAAAAATGCTGAGGAAAATAAATACTACAAAATTGGCAATATCCCTATTCATTTTTGATCAGTTTATTTCATAAGAAATGAAACAGTCTATGCTAGAGAAGTCCAAAATAAGGTTTAATTTTGCTAAAAGATACTCTCAAGATGTTTTGGATAAAACAAACCATTACTTTTAATCAACCGTGAAAATTATTATTACTTTATTGACCGCTCATTTAGTATTTAAAGAATTTAAAAGGATACTTCTGTTATATATACTTATGTTCTGTTAAGCTGCATGACTGGTCTCTTTCCCGGTAGAGTGCTCCTATGTTATGAATTACTGTTTTCTGGACTTGTGTAAAAATCTACAAACAAATAAGTAATTTTCAAACTAGAGAATAAACTGACATAGAAAAATTAATTTTTATTAGTAAAATTAAAAGTTTATTGTTGGTTTATGGTAGAAAATATTTCCATGTAGTTTTTTTAAAATAACAACGTAAATGGAGGGCATCGGTGGTCGCAACAGTTTAGGCGTTGCCACGGCGCTCATCACTGTAAGGTAAAGGTCCCGGGGGGGGGGAAGTAAATACATTAGGAATCTATAATTTTGACAAATAAAAAAAAAATATATATATAACGTTTATATTCATAGTTTACAATATTTAACAACTTACAATGAATTAAGGTTTTCAGTTGAGATAAAAAAGCCAATGGCACGAGGGAAAATTCAAAAGGTGTGGTTGAGATGGGAAGTTAGTGTCCGAGTGGATCGAGGTAACGATAGCTCAAGTGGTAGAGCAGCGGCGTATCAAGCCGAAGATCGTGGGTTCGAATCCCGCTCGTGCCATTGACTTTTTTTTATCTCAGCTGAAAACCTTAATTAATTATAAGATATTAATTGGTCAAGCGGACCACGAAACTAGTGAATTTAATATTTAATAACATTTTAGTAGTTTATTGTTCTTAACCTACTTCAGGTATTTGTATGGCAATTTGAAAGAGAGAAATCTAAAGAGATTTTCTCCTTTACAATTTAAGAAGGATTGTTTTTCTTACTTTCAAATTGTCTTATGCATGATTTTTTAAAGATATTTAAGTTATTGTAATTAAGGGTCTAAGTTGTATCTTGTATTCACCCATTTTGTTCGTTACTGAAAAAAAGTTATAAAATTAATAACTTCATTAAAATATTTATAACAATACACAAAGGAAGTAAATAAGGGCAATGAGTAAGTTAAACAAGTCAAAAATATTTAAAATGAAACTTCTTTTCTTCTTCTCTTTTCTTTTCAAAATATATGTAGAACAGTTGAACTTAATAGTGCTAATAATCTGTGTGACTTTATGAACACAGAAAGTATCTATCTGTATCAATAAATCAAATACGTTTATCCAAGACTAGGGTAGACTAATCAAATTCCTTCTTTAAAATGAACATTAACAGCAACAGTTTAAGAAAGGAACATATATACAAGGAGTATGTTCTATGAAATTACATTTGGTTAACAAAATTTTAAATTTACCATTTAACTAGGAAATTTTGTCTTACTAAAATATAAAAACTCTGTAGAAAACCAGAATATAATGTTTTATTTATTTATGTGTTTATTTTTTTTTAAAGGGTGTTTGCAACAGGAAAAAATAAGCCTCTTTGTAGGTATGTCGGGTTTGAATACGGGGCCTCTGGATTCGAACCCGGGACCTCTATCTTACAGTGATGAGCACCATGTTTAACCTTGACCACCTGCAGCCTCTTCTGCCTCCTACAAAATTATATTAGGAAAGTTTATTTTTTAATTTTGTTGATTTTTTTTAAATTGAGGTTAAGACAATCTGAAGATGGTCAACTGACACTAGACTATAGTAATGCCAAACTTTCAACGTATATTATGCCGTCAGCAGGGCTTTACTATTATTTTATTTAACAATATTGGTGAACATTTAATGTCATCTACAAGCAATTAAAAGATTTTCTAAGCGAGAACCAGAAGAATTAAGCTAATTAACAATTTATTTCAGTTTGTTTTATTTTATTTTCAATCACCTCTGGTTGTTAATTCAGGACATAACTATAGTCTAATGTATCAGTTGATCTCATTCCGATCCTTTTAAAATCAATTATTAATTGTAGATCAATCTCAACGTAAAAAATTAGTTTTTGTTGTATACTCTGAGGTTTATGAGCTTAATTCTTGGGCCAATCGATTCAGAAGTCCCGTACCTTGTAAATAATACGAAAAACATTAATAAAACCTGTACATGCAAATGTAAACTAGGAAGGAAAAAGGAAAATTTAGTAGCAGTAAGATGAAGTTTGATTTAATGATTAAATCCGTAATTCGAGTTTTGGAAGGGAAAGTTTCTTTGCTAACAAGGTGGCTTGTTAATTCCGTGTGTAAGCCCGCGAACTTTGGTACTTTTTTACATATATTTACGGATATTTTTATGCCTTTTTCAGCTCTAGCTGTGCAAAACATGTTAATAAAAACTGTGGAAACCAGGAAAAACGAAAATTTAAATAAATATACAAGGGGTTGAACTAACGCGAAACACGCGGTGTTTGACAGAAAAAAAGTGAATCCACGTGAGCTTTTACGTACATTTTAACTTTCATGAAAACTCTTTTTTTTCCAAATTATGTAGTTTACCAGGGACAACACTGAAATTTTAACTAGACCATCCTTTAGAAAATAAAAGTACCAGTACGTTTCGAAGGAAATGAGTTTGGTTTCATGAAAATAGGATGTTTGATATAAACGTTAAATTCTCTAGTTTTCGTGGTCCGCTTGACCAATTAATATCTTTCAATTAATTAAGGTTTTTAGTTGAGATAAAAAAGTCGGTGTCACGAGCGGGATTCGAACTCACGACCTTAGGCTAAATACGCCGCTACTCTACCACTTGAGCTATCGTGATTTCCATCATCTCGGACACTAAAAACTGAAAAATGGCAAAAGAAGGGAAAATTCAAAAGGTGGGGTTGAGATGAGAAGTTAGTGCCCGAGTGGATCGAAGTCACGATAGCTCAAGTGGTAGATTAGCAACGTATTTAGTCGAAGGTCGTGGGTTCGAATCCCGCTCGTGACATTGACTTTTTCATCTCAAACAAAAACCTTGATTAATAAACGTTAAATTTTTATAAGAAAATTTTGTTATTTTCATTATTTCATTCATTTTTTCACAGATGTATTTATTTGTTTATTTTCCATAATAACTAGGTATAAGGATTAATAGTTGACTAAAACATTAATAACTTGTTGTTTATCTTTATAATGGTACTAATCCTTTTGAAATTTAGTTCAATTCATCCTTTGCAAAGCCAACTTGCAGTGAGAATTTTTTTAAATTGCTTTATTTGATAAAACTATAAATTAAAAAAAAAAAAATTCATTTTTCCTTCAATCTATGGTTTTAAATGGAGGAGCGATTAATTACATCGATGGATTAAAATGAAATTAAATCGATTAACCATCCCGGCGGGTTTAAAATGATTTTTTTGTAGATTAAACGCCAAGTTAATTTTGGCTAGAAATCGCGTGATGATAAACATTCTCTTCTCCCTAGGAAATGACACTAACTGTTATTTTAAATGAGAATTCCAAATTTTTATTGTACAATTCGATTCTAGAATTTTTTGCCACTTTTACTGAAAGGAAAATTTTGATAGGAACGACCATTTCCGAGTTATCCCGGCGGTGGAGGCGTGAGGGGGTATGCTATTTGTAACAACAAGATGGCCCACCCCCTTTATTTCGAAAACGATTAGCATTAGCTACTTAATTTAGGATAGAAATCGTCTCAGAATACGGTAAGGATCATAGTGTTGCTTTTTACAAAAAAGGATTTTTTATCATCATAGTCCACTTTTAAAATGATTCTCAGCTGTTATTTTATGTATTGTTGCAGATTTGACCACTTATTAAAATTTATGTTTTTAATAAATGCTCAAATACACCCCCTGAATAAAAAGGCACATCATAAAACCCCTGCATTTTAAATCTAAAACGGGGAGGGCCATCTTGTTACAAAAAACATAACCCCCCTCACGCGTCTTCCGACGAGCATAACGCAAAAATGATCGGACTTATCAAAATTTTCCTTTCAGCACAAAATAAGTTATAGAATCGAACTGTACAATAAAAATATGGGATTCTCACTGTCATTTCTCAGCTTGTTGTGAAAGTTGTGTTAAATCTGTTACAACTACACGATTCCTAACCAAAATTAACTTGGGGTTTGTATAAGACCATTTTTCGTTAAAGCTAATCGTTTCCGGATTAAATGAGCGGACTATATTAGTAGATACGTATATACGTTTTAGTGGTGTCTTATTAACCAAAATAATTACGTATGGTGTTTAGTGGCCGTTACTTGATGATTATTTGGAGGTTGTGAGATGCGGTCTGGTTTGACATAGGTTTTGGAAAAACATTTTCTTTAACGTGCCAACGTTTCGATCTTTATTGAGATCATCTTCAGGGCTCAAATTGTTTGTCTTCCGTGTACATGTGTCATTCCTGTCTGTCGTGTTGAGAGTGCCCTCACGACTCACAAGAATGACACATCTACACGGAAGAGAAACACTTTGAGCCCTGAAGATGATCTCAATAAAGATCGAAACGTTCGCACGATAAAGAAAATGTTTTTGTAAAACCTACGTCACACCAGACAGCATCTCACGACCTCCAAATAATCGAAATAATTAATTTAATTTATTCGTTTTTTTTCGCAAAGTATGTTCAACTTGCGTAAAGTACAAGCGTTACGGGAGGGACTTGAACCCATGACCTCCGGATTTTCCAACGATTTGACCCAGCTGAGACGATTGATGTAATAATTATGCTCTCAAGGCTTTAAAGTAAGCGATAGAATTTTTTTAAACATTTTCGCGCGCATTTAAAATTATTTTTTTATAAATTCGACTCTCTTGAATGAGACGATTATTGCATCAAGAAACCATCGAAACATGTAAGACAGAAAGCTCATAAACCTGAGCCTGTGAGCCAAAATGCACGCACAAGAACTTTTAGAAAACCGTAATTTTTTAAACATATTGATACTTTCTTTTCATTGATTTGATCCAATCCTCAATAAGCGTAACAAGCTCGCCATAAAATAAGTAAGAAAAACTCCAAAAACCAATAACAATTTTAAAAACTGTTTGTCGGGTTCATACTCGTTTCTTATGAATTGTGAATTGATTATAGTAAGAACTAATCTTTATTTTTTCGATTCAATGTTAAATATTTGGGTCATTTCGATAAGTTGTGACTTCTACTCTTTCTCTAAACATCGGCTTACAAACTTGCACCCTTTGATTTAATAACGGCCTTCGTCTAGATTTTATCTAGTCCAGGTCACCGTGTCACACCCCAGGTCGCGTCGGAGGGATGCAGCGTGAAGTGTTTCAGGGCGCAGGTCTTCATCTCCCCCTCAAAACGGTGAGCCCAACTGACCGAGCTACAGGTGCCCTAGTGCTCCTCCAGATTCGAAACTCAAACTAACTCGGGTGAGTCGGAAAGTAGATATTCCACAGAACTCTACATATCGCACGAAAAATCCCCAAAGCAAAATTCTTCTTTCCACCCCCTATCTTCTTCTGATTCTTATAGTTTCCCTTTCATCCGACACAATAAACTCTTGCAAAGACTAAAATAAAAGTTTATTCCTTTATTTAGTTTTGTTGTTGTTAAGCGTTGAAAGGACTTTTCATTCTTCCGATCTATGTCCTAGAGCTGTACCGCTTGTATTTTTAAATTACAGCCTTGCTTTATCACTTTCTAGTACATATTTTTAAAAAAATATGTTGCTATTTATGAATTTGAGAGTGTAAGTATGAGTATAAATGAATTTCAAAAATATCCAGCTTTTGTAATTACATAGAAATGTAGAAATAACATAAATTATGAAATTAAGTTAGCAAAAAGATTGGTCGTTGTCATGTTTCTTTTATTCTGTTTGTATGTATAACGTTCATAATAATTTTGTCTATGTTATACGTAAAATAAATTATCATATGAGTAACTTATCCAAAATTTATTTAAATTACGTTATCGTTGTATATTAAATTCAGAATTGCACAATACAAAAAATTCGGGTTTAAACTGGAAAGCAGGTTTTTCAAATAAAATATCACCTGGGTCTTCTTATACAGCATAACCATGACCACAACACATAAAAAAAATCATTAAAACATGAAATGATCAAAATCAATTTATTTTGCAATTACTTATTCCTGGATGAAAAAGGATAAAACACGCAGATTCAAAAGTGGGAAAACATTAAAATGATGATAATAAATCAACAAATATATCACAATGATCTAGATATAATATATAAAATTTGCATTACATATTATACACACATTTTTAAGCATTCTAATCAAATTTTTATTTTCGATATGATCTACGACTGACCATTCTCACTGAGATAAATTTAAATTAATAATTTGTAAAATATGAATTTCTGGTGTGTCTCTACTTTTGCAATAAGTATTTTCTTGCGATTTTACACCTGTTTTTGTTTTCTTTGAAAGTTTTCCGGCCAGCACTCCACCCGTTTAATAATTTAAAAGGGTAACAAATTTTGAACATCACTACTTTTGAAATCAATGGATTCACTTGGGTTGAATCGAAATTTTACATCATACTACACCAGATATGAACAAATTCATTTCGTGACAAAAATGGTGATGGATCTGTTATTTGGTCGTTAGTGATCATTTTGGTCCGCATATACTCGCTGAATTGGTCTGAAAGACGCGTCTCGGCATTTCTTCATCTTCAGTGTGCCTGTGCGATTCCTGTGAAATCGAGCAATGTTATAGGAATAAAGTAGGAAATTTCACAATTTATAATTATAAAAGGCGACTGAAACCTAGGAGTCTTCGCTTAGTAGACACCTCCACACAGGACATGTGCAATAACTAATTTTCTATGCATTTAACAATTAGGGGACGATCTAAATAAAGGACAAGGACGTTGTCCTACAGTTTGTAACAGTACTGAAAACCTGTCATTTTCTTTCACCCTCACTTTTTTCTTTTTTAATTTTCTTTGGTAGCAGAAATAATATCTGGATTTAAGTCTAACAGTTTAGTTCAAATTTTTTAACGTCAATACAGCTCCTACCCGCCAAAGGATACATTTAAAATAAATATAAGAATAGCTTGTTTCTTACGAAAAGTTTGGGAGTTCTAGTGTAAGAACATCAGCTAATAAATTAAAGCTTATCAAACCGGTACAAAGGAACATTTTAAAGGATCATAAAATCATTGAAAAACAGAAACCTCAGTGTATATGTGTACGTATACATATACATACTATCCGCATCTCGAAAGAGCCAATGACGCCGTGTTAATGATAGAATCATTTCAAAGTACTCTATTAGGGGACATAACGTTTACAGGACGATTACAAATGTACAGACATGGTTGATTTGTTTTAGATGTATTTAACACCTACGGGACAATTTAAATAAAGAACAAGGACACTGTCATATCGCCTATCAGTCGTAATAGTACAGAAAACCTCTGTGTAGAGGAAAAGCTAGATTTTTCTTAATAGTTCTTAGGTAGCATAAACGATCTCAGAGTGTTAAAATGACATCTAATTATGTTTATAATTATTGAGTAGTTGAAATAGAGCTTATCCGTGAATATGTTAAAGTCCAATCATGATGATGATCTCAAGATTTCAGTTTAAGTTCAACTTTTTTTAACGCTAATATGGCTCCTACACGCTAAAAGAAATAAAAAATTTTGATTCTTACGAAAAATTTGGGCGACCTTTGCGAAAAACATTAAATAATAAATTAAAGCTTAGCTAAACCCCAGGAAGAAGTTTAAAATATCGTGAAGTAATTGTAGTAGTAGTAGTACTAATAGTAGTATTTGTCTTCAGTGAGATTCCCATACTTTTTTTTTATTGGTGTGTAAACCATAGTCACGAAAGTACGAACAAAGTTAAAATATTGCATATACATAATATCATAATAAACGTATTAAATAGAATGATGAAGGTGGGCGAGTTAAAAAAATAAATAAACGTGTAATTCACTAGTTTTCGTGGTCCGTTTGTCCAATTAATATCTTTCAATTAATTAAGGTTTTTAGTTGAGATAAAAAAGTCAATGGCACGAGCGGGATTCGAACCCACGATCTTCGGCTTGACACGCCGCTGATCTACCACTTGAGTTATCGTGGCCATTTCATTTGTCGCCGAGAATCAAATAGAATACACGACATTTGAAAAATGGCAAAAAGGAGGGAAAATTCAAAAATGTGGGGTTGAGATGGTCGAGGACATGATAGCTCAAGTGGTAGAGCAGTGGCGTATCAAGCCGAAGGTTGTGGGTTCGAATCCCGCTTTGATTGACTTTATTATCTCAACTAAAAAGCTTAATTAATTAAACGTATAATGTTACACTATTAAAAAAAGTTTAAATTGCTATAATTAATGTACAACATGAAATTTGAGAAAATAAGAGAATTCATGCTGAACTGGCATAGGGTCACTTAATCATTGGATCTGTTTTCACTCGCAGGTTTGTTGAATTAATCAAACGCATTTCGGCACTGCGCCATCTTTAGTGAGGACCTGTCGTAGTTTCGACAGTAGCGTAATAGCGTCGTTAATCCAAGATAGATAGGTATTCCTTATAAGGTATAGACTATAAACGGCACATTTGCAATAAAATTAGAAAAATCTTCTGACAATTTAAGATCACAAAAATTGCAGATTTCCTTGGGCTTCATTATGTATGTATTACGTTTATTATGTAAAAAAAATATCCAAAAGTTATTATTGCAATAGTACTTTGGCTAAAATTATTATCCAGAATTTGATTATAGAGTGGACTGTATTTGCTTATTTGTTTTAACTTTTGCTCTTAGATGTTCTTCGTTTTTATAAATATTACTAGGATTTTTCGTTTTGAATTTAGTTACGTTCATTTCAAAAAAGAAAGAATTTTCATTTTTCTTCTTAAGCATCCTACAAACACAAATATACATA